>NC_069501.1:877333693-877633693 GCF_027579735.1 Bombina bombina | reverse complement strand
CTCCACTTGTAATCTGCCTCAATATATTTAATGTGTTCTTATTTTTAAAAGGAATTTTCTTTTGCTATTTCATCAGAAATCAATTTGGCTTGTACATGTTTCAGGAATTTGGCTAAGCTAGCAGACTGACAAACAAGTCAGCCTATTTGGCTTATATAGCTTCTGAAAGTAAAATGATTTACCTTATGGGAATCTTTAACAATGTTTTTTCATAGTAAAATTATACATACAAGTTTCACACAATTAATTTAGAAATTCCATATGTGTCAGCTCTAAATAAAGAACTAAATGTTCTTTTTTAGGTAGAGGTCAAACATAAATTTCAATACAACGCCATTTTCACGTGTAGCTTGTTTGTAGGCACTGTTCAGTTGATATTAAAAACTTTTTGATTTAAAATTATATCTAAAAGTCCATGAATTACTGTGCAAATCCATATCTTAGTGTGCTGCCTATATATGTATGTATGTATGTATGTATGTAAATATATCACACAGTTGAACATATCTTGAAAAACATCCCTGTGAGGCCCGAAATGTTGACTGAAACTTTACTGAAGAAGAAATAATAAAATTATGTTTATTAAGACCTGAGAGTGCCTCTTCTTACTTTGAAGTTTCGGTCTACCTACCATAGAGAACACCCAGGCATTTTACCATAACAGTGAGTGATGGGAACCCAGAAATATATATATACTGTATATATATATATAGAAATATACGGCTAGATTACGAGTTTTGCACAATGAGGGGTGCGGTGCTAACTTGCACGTTATTGTTACTGCTCACTTCCCTACATCGCTGGTATTACAGGTTTACAAAAAACCCGGTGTTAGCAGGCAAGAAGTGAGCATAGAGCAAAATTTTGCTCCATACTGCACAGCAATACCAGCGCTGCTGAAAGCTGTGGTGAGCTGGTTTTACGTGCTTGTGCATAATTTCCCTATAGACATCAATGGGGAGAGCCGGCTGAAAAAAAGCCTTACACCTGCAAAAAAGCAGAGTGAAGCTCAGTAACGCAGCCCCATTGATTTCTATGGGGAAATAAAATTTATGTTTACATATAACACCCTAACATAAACCCCGAGTCTAAACACCCCTAATCTGCTGCCCCCGACATTGCCGACACCTACATTATACATATTAACCCTGAATCTGCCTCTCCGGACATTGCCGCCACTATAATAAATATATTAACCCCTAAACTGCCGCACTCCTGCATCACAAACACTAGTTAAATATTATTAACCCCTAATCTACCGCCCCTAACATCGCCACCTACCTACATTTATTAACCCCTAATCTGCTGTCCCCAACGTCGCTGCCAATATACTAAATGTATTAACCCCTAAACCTAAGTCTAACCCTAACACTAACACCCCCTAACTTAAATATAATTAAAATAAATATAAATAAAACCTACTATCATTACCTAAATAATTCCTATTTAAAACTAAATATTACCTATAAAATAAACCCTAAGCTAGCTATAATATAACTAGAAGTTACATTGTAGCTAGCTTAAGGTTTATTTTTATTTCACAGGCAAGTTGAGGTTTTGCATAATTATATACAAACATAAATAAGTAGCACATTTCACATAGAACATAATACAATAATGAAAGGATGGCAAAATAGGTATAACTCTAGGTAAATAGTATAATATTAGCCTCTGAAACCTCATTTTTATATTTTTAACATTTTTCATTGATGACTAATTATTTAGCCTGTTATGGACTAATTGATATAGGATAAAATGATAAATTGTGATAGTCATATCAATGGCCCTATAGTGCTCAAAAGCACATAGGGGGTATAAGTTTAGCAGCGGATAAACACCGCTTAAGATATATATAGCAAAACCAACCAAACTTGTATTGCTAGAGGATAGTCTTGGGACTTAAAATGAGGGAGAAAGCCTGTCGTAATAACCAGAAATGTAAATACAAATATAGCTATAAACTCTTTCCTGTATAGGTCTAAACATTATAGTAACAAGAGATAATATTTAAAATGTCAAGTTATCTGGAGCAATTCCAATATTTTTCCTCTGTATATATGGAAACGCCCTAACAAAATTGGAATACTGGATAGCTGTATAGGACATAAGAATTTACAACATAACAGCAAACTTCAGTGTTGAACTGTGACAAGTGAGTGCCGATATTCAATGCCACATTTTATGGGGGTTCATTTAAAACAAAGATAATGTTAGTAGCTGATCTTTATTCTAAACATTCAGGAAGTCTAGTAGGCAGCGATGGGTGAAATCAGAGCCTTGTACTATATCCACTGCTCAGAATAATAATTATAATTTGTTGTGGCTACTATGCTCCAACTAATGTGACACAGGAATAAACATTACTAAATCCAGACCAAGAGACAAGTGCTGGAGAATGTATGGGCTATAGATAGCAGACATACAGTAAGACAGGAGTGCGTATTCCAAATGATATAGCTATCAATAAGGACCTATGTGCCCACTACAGGGACTTAACATGTGTTTTAGAGAAACTAACAGCATATAAAATACTAGAGGATAATTTTCAAATTTAAAGTTCAAATTGTAGTAATGACTAGCAATATTTGGAAGTACTTCCTCACATAATCTCAATAGTTAGAAAAGCAGTAATAGGTGATATATAGAGCACCTGTCAAATTTGGATAGGTCCGAAGCCTCTCACCTGAATATCCTGAGACATATTAGTGAAATTGTACAACTGGATATATACACGACATAGACTATAAAATATATATGAGGTTAAGACAGATGGCACTATTATAATGTATCAAGTAAACACATATGCCTGGTGTCACAAATTGTAAGGAGTACCAATGCATACACCAAAGAGCCGTAATGCTAGTTATCCGATTGTGAGTGTATCTATGAGTAGTGGGTGGCGTTTAGGTATTAAATAATCTTTATTCAGGAACCTCAGGAAGACTAATAGGTGGCACCATGTGGGTTATAAAGCTCTATACCAGCTCCTATACCAGCTCTACTAATTTTGAGTGTTACAAGCAATGTCACATGAACTATGTGAGTCCAACACCACTATTCTCACTTATGTTTGGCTAAGTATATGTAGTAGCGCTACTTAAACAAAAACACACTGGATTCGTGGCTTTTAAGTGTAGGGCTTAGAGAGGTAGAAGGGTCGTCAGAATCTATTGTGCACTGTGTCTACTGCGCTCAATATTATATGGGAAAAAAATAAATATATATATATATATATATATATATATATATATATATATATATAAATAGCACTATAGCTAGTCTGACAGATGAGTATTGGAAAATGTGTGACAGACAAAAACAGGTTTGTTACAGGCAGTTAAAGTATTGATCAGTATCATGGGACAAGAGCATATACAAAAAGTCCTCACATAGAAGAGCAGTCTGTCTCAAATCGCTCTCTATTACTGTTATATGTTTGCAAGTCTAGCCTATGCCAACTCAGCGTAACTGTATAAAGGAGGCTATGTAAACACCAGGTGCAATGACTTCACCCTCCAGCCCACAAATTGCACCCAGTCTCTGCCAGATTAGTCCATTCATGAGATCCTCTGTGTGAAGGAACAGATGGCTTAAGGTGCTCTCTCTCTAAGGTCCCGGTGGGACACTGCGCTCCTTGTGGAAGTCCTAGTAAGTTGGTACAGAGACTTCGTGCTGAGCTGAGTGCTAAAGGTTTTAGGGAAGATCATACTGTTCTGAACCTCACTGTCTAGCGTCTCCTCAGCTGAGGCGTACCATATAGTGATCGGTTGTATCAGGTTCTCTATGCTGAGTTCCTGCTGTGTCTCAAGATGGCATCCATTTTCCTTCAGGGGCCTGGCCGTATCCCCCATCGATGGCATCATGTTAGGAGACTCAGGTTTCACAGCCGTATGAGGTAATCTCCGATCAGGATCTATCCCCTCCTGAAATTTGAACAAGTGTACCTCAGTATCGTTAAAGGTAACTGCCCTAGCCTCTGTTACCTCCGTATTTTGGAATGCAAGTCTCACAAGGGACCGAAGATTTTCAAATCTCTTACACATCTTATGGTCTAGGCGCATTAGCAGTTGTTGTATTGTACTACCAGCTTCCTCCATCCTCAGATCAAAAGTGAGTTGCTGTAACTTGGTTGGAACTGTTTTACCTGAGTTACCGGGGGGGGGAGTTTATAATCAGTATGAGGGCCGCAACCAAGATCTTCAATGATCCAAACCAGGGCTTCCAATGAAAAAGAATATGCAATATTAACATCCAGTGATGCAGAAACTTCTGTTAAAGTCTATACGCTATGATTAGTATAGCAATGTCTCCAAAATGGTCAGATATTCAATAAAATGTTAATGGCATATGAGGAGCTCCTAGTTTTTGCACCTTAGTTCGGCTGCTGCTTAGCCATGCCCCCATGATTCTCCAGTTTGTATTTATTTTAACTAGGTAGACTAGTTAGTAAATAGTTATTAACTATTTACTAACTACATAGCTAAAATAAATACAAATTTACCTGTAAAATAAAACCAAACCTGAGTTACACTAACATCTAACCTTACACTACAATTAAATAAATTACATTTATTAAATATAATAAGCTAAATTACAAAAAAAAAAAAATTACACAAAATAAAAAAGAAATTATCAGATATTTAAACTAATTACACCTAATCTAATAGCCCTATCAAAATAAAAAAGAGCCCCCAAAATAAAAAAAAACCCTAGCCTAAACTAAACTACCAATAGCCCTTAAAAGGGCCTTTTGCGGGGCATTGCCCCAAAGAAATCAGTTATTTTACCTGTAAAAAAAAAAATACAAACAACCCCCCAACAGTAAAACCCACCAACCACACAGCCAACCCCCCAAATAAAATCCTATCTAAAAAAACATAAGCTCCCCATTGCCCTGAAAAGGGCATTTGGATGGGCATTGCCCTTAAAAGGGCATTTAGCTCTATTGCTGCCCAAACCCTAATCTAAAACTAAAACCCACTGAATAAACCCTTAAAAAACCTAACACTAACCCTGAAGATCCACTCACAGTTTTGAAGAGCTGACATCCATCCTCAACGAAGCCGGGAGAAGTCTTCATCCAAGTGGCAAGAATTCCTCAATGAAGCCGGGAGAAGTCTCCATCCAAGCCGGCAGAAGTGGTCCTCCAGACAGGCAGAAGTCTTCATCCAGATGGCATCTTCTATCTTCATCCATCCGGCGTCATCCATCCGGCGCGGAGCGGGTCCATCTTCAATAAGATTGAGCTTGTTCCAATCAGCCAATAGAATGTGAGCTCAATCTTATTGGCTGATTGGATCAGCCAATATGATTGAAGCTCAATCCTATTGGCTAATTGCATCAGCTGATAGGATTTTTCAGCTTTAATTCCGATTGGCTGATAAAATTTTATCAGCCAATTGGAATTCAAGGGATGCCATCTTGGATAACGTCACTTAAAGGAACGTTCATTCTGGAAGAAGACTTTGATTGAAGAGGATGCTCCACGCCGGATGTCTTGAATATGGACCCGCTCCAGGCCGGATGGATGACGAAAGAAGATGCCGTCTGGATGAAGACTTCTGCCCATCTGGAGGACCACTTCTGCCCTCTTGGATGAAGACTTCTTCCGGCTTCATTGAGGACTTCTTGCCGCTTGGATGAAGACTTCTCCCGGCTTCATTGAGGATGGATGTCCGATCTTCAAAACTGTAAGTGGATCTTCGGGGGTTAGTGTTAGTTTTTTTTAAGGGTTTATTGGGAGGTTTTTATTTTTAGATTAGGGTTTGGGCTGAAAAAGAGCTAAATGCCCTTTTAAGGGCAATGCCCATCCAAATGCCCTTTTCAGGGCAATGGGGAGCTTAGGTTTTTTTAGTTAGGATTTTATATGGGGGGTTGGTTGTGTGGGTGATGGGTTTTACTGTTGAGGGGTTGTTTGTATTTTTTTTTACAGGTAAAAGAGCTGATTTCTTTGGGGCAATGCCCCACAAAAGACCCTTTTAAGGGCTATTGGTAGTTTAGTTTAGGCTAGGTTTTTTTTTATTTTGGGGGGCTTTTTTTAATTTTGATAGGGCTATTAGATTAGGAGTAATTAGTTTAATTTTTTTTTTTTTATTATTTTGTGTAATTTAGTGTTTGTTTTTTTTGTAATTTAGGTAATTGTATTTAATAAATGTAATTTATTTAATTGTAGTGTAAGTTTAGATGTTAGTGTAACTCAGGTTAGGTTTTATTTTACAGGTAAATTTGTATTTATTTTAGCTAGGTAGTTAGTAAATAGTTAATAACTAAAATAAATACAAACTTGCCTGTAAAATAAAAATAAACCCTAAGCTAGCTACAATGTAACCAAGGGCTATTGGTAGTTTAGTTTAGGCTAGGTTTTTTTTATTTTGGGGGGCTTTTTTTAATTTTGATAGGGCTATTAGATTAGGAGTAATTAGTTTAATTTTTTTTATTATTATTTTGTGTAATTTAGTGTTTGTTTTTTTGTAATTTAGGTAATTGTATTTAATAAATGTAATTTATTTAATTGTAGTGTAAGTTTAGATGTTAGTGTAACTCAGGTTAGGTTTTATTTTACAGGTAAATTTGTATTTATTTTAGCTAGGTAGTTAGTAAATTGTTAATAACTAAAATAAATACAAACTTGCCTGTAAAATAAAAATATAGACCCTAAGCTAGCTACAATGTAACTAATAGTTGTAGCTAGCTTAGGGTTTATTTTATAGGTAAGTATTTAGTTTTAAATATGAATTATTTAGGTAATGATAGTAGGTTTTATTTAGATTTATTTAAATTATATTTAAGTTAGGGGGTGTTAGGGTTAGATTTAGGGTTAGGTTAAGGGGTTAATATGTTTATTATAGTGGCAGCAATGTTCGGAGCAGCAGATTAGGGGTTAATAAATGTAGATAGGTGGCAGGGATGTTAGGGGCGGCATATTAGGGGTGAATTATATTTAACTAGTGTTTGCGATGCGGGGGTGCGTCGATTTAGGAGTTAATACGTTTATTATAGTGGCTGCGATGTCGGGAGCGGCAGATTAGGGGTTAATAATTTTATTTTAGTGTTTGCGATGCGGGAGGGCCTCGGTTTAGGGGTTGATAGCTAGGTAGTTTATGGGTGTTAGTATACTTTTTAACACTTTAGTTATGAGTTTTATGCTACAGCTTTGTAGCATAAAACTCATAACTACTGACTTTGGATTGCGTTGAAATCTTGCGGTATAGGCTGTACCGCTCACTTTTTGGCCTCCCAGAAAAAGCTTTTAATATCAGCGCTATGGAAGTCCCATTGAAAAAAGACTTTATGCAAATTGATAAAGTTAATTTGTGTTATGGCCAAAAAAAGTGTGCGGTATAGCTTTTTTGACAAGACTCGTAATAGCTGCGGTAGTGAAAAAGCAACGTTATAACCCATAATGCTGCTTTTACACTCATAACGAAAAACTGGTAATCTAGCCGATATAAACAAAAAAAAAAGGATATTTTCTTTTAATGAAAAACATATGAATTTGAAGTATTTAGAAAGCAAATTCAGCGGTTTTGGGTTAGCACACGAGCGATAAATAGAAAATGCTTTCTTTAGCTCACCCCATAGAACTCTATGGGGACAGGGAGTTAAGCATTTAAAGAAGCATTAAGCTGAGATTAGTGCACTTTATTTGCCATAGTGTAAGGTACTGTGTTGCATCATAGCTGGATAGCTAGCCTGAGTATTTCACTCTTGCGCTTACTTTTTACTTTCAACTTGTAATACCAGCGCTAACCTGAGAACATTACCTTCTTTCATGTAATTGGCAAGAGTCCATGAGCTAGTGACATATGGGATATACAATCCTACAAGGAGGGGAAAAGTTTACTAAACCTCAAAATGCCTATAAATACACCTCTCACCACACCCACAATTCAGTTTTACAAACTTTGCCTCCTATGGAGGTGGTGAAGTAAGTTTGTGCTAAGATTTCTACGTTGATATGCGCTTCTCAGCAGTTTGAAGCCCGATTCCTCTCAGAGTACAGTTAATGTCAGAGGGATGTGAAGGGAGTATCACCTATTGAATGCAATGTTTTTCCTCACGGGAGATCTATTTCATAGGTTCTCTGTTATCGGTCGTAGAGATTCATCTCCTACCTCCCTTTCAGATTGACGATATACTCTCATATTCCATTACCTCTACTGATAACTGTTACAGTACAGTACTGGTTTGGCTATCTGCTATATGTGGATAGGTGTCTTTCGGTAAGTATGTTTTCATTACTTATGACACTCTCAGCTATGGTTTGGCACTTTATGTATTTATATAAAGTTCTAAATATATGTATTGTACTTATATTTGCCATTTCAGGTTTCAGTATGTTTTCTTTTGCAGACTGTCAGTTTCATATCTGGGCAATGCATTTTTTAGGAAAATGTATTTCTTATCTGGGGTATAGTCTTTTTTCAATTGACTGTAATTTTAAATTTGCGGGCAGAATTAGGCTCGCGAGGGTGCAAAATGCCAAAAGTATATTGCGTCATTTTTGGTGCAAGATTTTTTTGGGTGCAAAGTTACGTTTGATGACTCAAATTCATAATTTCCGGCGTCTTTGTCGGCACCGAGTCCTTTTACAAGGTTGCGTCTTCAATAACGCAAGTGTGTAATTTCCAAATGTTCGCGCCAAAAAAAATCTGTTTGTGCGTCATACTTGGCGCCAAATATTTTCATTATTTTAAACCACATTCCTATATGCCTCTTGCCTTTTTTTCTCTATCAGAGGGCTATGCTGTTTGCATTTTTTCCCATTCCTGAAGCTGCCATATAAGGAAATTGATAATTTTGCTTTATATGTTGTTTTTTCTCTTACATTTACAAGATGTCTCAATCTGATCCTGTCTCAGAAATCACTGTTGGAACCCTGCTGACTGATAACAGTTCTACCAAAGCTAAGTACATTTGTTGTAATCTTGTGGAGATTATATCTACAGCTGTGGTTTGTATTAAGTTGTCATGATAAACTTTTACATGCAGAGAATGTGTCCATCAGTAATAGTACATTGCCTGTTGCTGTTCCTTTAACATCTAATGTACAAGATATACCTGTGAATTTATAAGAATTTATTGCTGATTCTATTCAGAAGGCTTTGTCTGCCATCCTGCCTTCTAATAAATGTAAAGGTCTTTTAAAACTTCTCATAAAGTTGATGAAATTTCAAATGACCGACAACATACTGAATTGTCCTCCTCTGACGAGGATCTATCTGATTCAGAAGATCCTTCCTCAGATATTGACACTGACAAAGCTACTTTTTTATTTAAACTGGAGTACATTCATTCTTTGTTAAAGAAGTGTTGATTATATTGGATATTGAGGAGACTAGTCCTCTTGATATTAAAACTAGTAAATGTTTAAACCTACTGTTGTTTTTCCAGAGGTTTTTCCAGTTTCTGATGCTATTTATGATATGATTTCTAAGGAATGGAATAGCCTTGGTAGGTACTTCTTTTATTCCTTCTTCAAGTGTTTACAAAATTGTATCTTTTGCCAGCAGTTACATTGGAGTTTTGGGAAAAGATCCCCAAATTTGATGGGGCTATCTCTACTCTTGCTAAATGTACTACTATTCCTATGGAAGATAGTACTTATTTTAAAGATCCTTTAGATAGGAAACTTGAAGCTTATCTAAAGAAAGCCTATTTATATTCAGGTCATCTTCTCAGGCCTTCAATTTCTTTGGCTGATGTTGCAGCTGCATCAACCTTTTGGTTGGAAACTTTAGCTTAACAAGTATTGGATCATGATTGGTCTAGCATTGTTAACTTGATTCAACATGCTAATAATTTTATTTGTGATGCCATTTTTTATTTAATCAACATTGATGTTACATCTATGTCTTTAACTATTTTAGCTAGAAGAGTTTTGTGGCTTAAATCTTGGAATGCTGACATGACTTCTAAATCCAGATTGCTATCTCTCTCTTTCCAAGGTAATAAGTTATTTGAATTCAATAATTTCAACTGTCATGGGGGGGGGGGGGAGGGGAGTTTTTTTGCCTCAGGATAAAAGACCTAAGGGTAAATCTAAAGCTTTTAACCATTTTCATTCCTTTCGACAAAATAAGAAACAGAAACCTAATCCCTCCCCCAAGGAATCTGTTTCCAATTGGAAGCCTTCCTCAAATTGGAATAAATCCAAGCCATTTAAGAGATCAAAGCCAGCAGCCAAGTCTGCATGAAGGTGCGGCCATCATTCCAGCTCAGATGGTAGGGGGTAGATTAAGATTTTTCAAAGATGTTTGGACCAATTCAGTCCAAAATCAGTGGATTCAGAGTATTGTCTCTCAGGGGTACAGAATAGGTTTCAGAGTAAGACCGCCTGTGAGAAGATTTTTTTTCTCTCACGCATCCCTGCAAACCCAGTAAAGGCTCAGCCTTTCCTTAAGTGTGTTTTAGACCTGGAGTTATCAGGGGTAATCATGCCAGTTCTGTTTCAGGAACAGGGTCTGGGGTTTTATTCAAATCTATTCATTGTCCCAAAGAAGAAAATTCATTCAGACCAGTTTTGGATCTAAAAATTTTGAATCGATATGTAAGAGTACCAACTTTCAAAATGATGACTATAAGGACTATTCTGCCTTTTGTTCAGCAAGGGCATTGATATGTCTACAATAGACTTACAGGATGCATATCTTCATATTCCAATGCATCCAGATCACTATCAGTTACTGAGATTCTCTTTTCTAGACAAGCATTACCAATCTGTTGCTCTTCCTTTTGGCAACAGCTCCAACAGCTTTCAAAGGTTCTTGGTGCCCTACTCTCTGTAAATCAGAGAGCGGGGTATTGTGGTGTTTCCTTATTTGGACAATAACTTGGTACTTGCTCAGTCTTTGCGTTCTGCAGAATCTCACACAAATCAACTAGTGTTTTTTCTTCAAAAACATGGTTGGAGGATCAATTTACAAAAAAGTTCTTTGATTCCTCGGACAAGGGTAACCTTTTTTGGTTTCCAGATAGATTCAGTGTCCATGACTTTGTCTCTAATGCACAAGAGATGTTTGAAATTGGTTGCAGCCTGTCGGAACCTTTAGTCTCAGTCATTCCCTTCAGTGGTTATGTGCATGGAAGTTTTAGGTCTCATGCATCGGGCGCAATCCCCTTTGCTTCTTTTCATATGAGACCTCTCCAGCTTTGTATGCTGAATCAATGGTGCAGGGATTATACAAAGATATCACAATTATTATCCTTAAATCCCAATGTTTGACTGTCTCTGACTTGGTGGTTAGATCACCATCGTATTGTTCTAGGGGCCTCTTTCGTTTTTCCAACCTGGACTGTGATCACAACAGATGCGAGTCTTTCAGGTTGGGGAGCTGTTTGGGGATCTCTGACAGCACAAGGGGTTTGGAAATCTCAAGAGGCGAGATTACCAATAAATATTTTGGAACTCTTTGCGATTCTCAGCGCTCTTCAGTTTTGGCCTCTATTGAAGAGAGAACCGTTTATTTGTTTTCAGACAGACAATATCACATCTGTGGCATATGTCAATCATCAGGGTGGGACTCACAGTCCTCAAGCTATGAAAGAAGTATATTGTATACTTGTTTGGGAAGAATCCAGCTTCAGTCTAATTTCTGCGGTTCATATCCCAGGTACAGACAATTGGGAAGCAGATTATCTCAGTCGTCAGACTTTACATCTGGGAGAGTGGTATCTCCATCCAGATGTGTTTTCTCAAATTGTTCAGATGTGGGGTCTTCCAGAAATAGATATGATGGCATCTCAACTAAACAAGAAACTTCCCAGGTACTTGTCCAGGTCCTGGGATCCTTGGGTGGAAGCAGTGGATGTGTTGACACTTCCTTGGTATTATCAACCTGCTTATATTTTTCCACCTCTAGTTCTTCCAAGAGTGATCTCCAAAATCATCATGGAGCAATTGTTTGTGTACTGGTGGCTCCAGCATGGCCTCACAGGTTTTGGTATGCGGATCTTGTTCGGATGTCCAGTTGCCAACCTTGGCCATTTCCAATAAGACCGGACCTTCTGTCTCAAGGTCCGTTTTTCCATCAGGATCTCAAATCATTAAATTTGAAGGTATGGAAATTGAACGCCTAGTGCTTAGTCATAGATGTTTCTCTGACTCAGTGATTAATACTATGTTACAGGCTCGTAAATCTGTTTTTGGAAAGATTTATTATCTAGTTTGGAAGACTTACATATCATGGAGTTCCTCTCATAAATTCTTTTGGCATTCTTTTAGCATTCCTAGAATTTTACAGTTTCTTCAGGATGGTTTGGATAAAGGTTTGTCTGCAAATTTCTTTGGAAGGACAAATCTTTGCTCTTTCTGTTTTATTCCACAGAAAAATTGCTAAACTTCCTGATATTGACTGTTTTGTACAGGCTTTGGTTCGTATCAAGTCTGTCATTAAATCAATCCCTCCTTCTTGGAGTCTTAATTTGGTTTTGAAGGCTTTACAGGCTCCTCGATTTGAGCCTATGCATTCTTTGCACATTAAAATACTTTCTTGGAAAGTGTTGTTCCTTTTGACCATCTCTTCAGCTAGAAGAGTTTCTGAATTATCTGCTCTCTCTTGTGAATATTTTTTTTTCTGGTTTTTCATCAGGATAAGGCAGTTTTGCAGACTTCATTTAAATTCTTACCTAAGGTTGTGAATTCTAACAACATTAATAGAGAAATTGTTGTCCCTTCTTTGTGTCCTAATCCTAAGAATTATTTGGAGAGATCTTTACATTCTTTGGATGTGGTGAGAGCTCTGAAATATTATGTTGAAGCTACTTAAGATTTCAGGAAGACTTCTAGTCTATTTGTTATCTTTCCTGGTTCCAGGAAAGGTCAGAAGGCTTCTGCTGTTTCTTTGGCATCGTGGTTAAAGCTTTTGATTCATCAAGCTTATTTGGAGTCGGGTAACGCCCCGCCTCAGAGAATTACAGTTCATTCTACTAGAATGAAGCTTCAGTTGATCAGATTTGCAAAGCAGCAACTTGGTCTTCTTTGCATACATTTACAAAATTCTACCATTTTGATTTATTTTTGCTTTTTTGGAAGCAGTTTTTGGTAGAAAGGTTCTTCAGGCAACTGTTTCAGTTTGATTGTTCTGCTTATGATTTAAGTTTTTCCTTTTATTTATGAGAATAAACTTATATTTGGGTTGTAGATTCATTTTTTTCAGCGAATTGGCTGTTTTTATTTTATCCCTCCCTCTCTAGTGACTGCTATCCCATACCTCACTAGCTCATGGACTCTTGCCAATTACATGAAAGAAAACATTATTTATGTAAGAACTTACCTGATAAATTAATTTCTTTCATATTGGCAAGAGTCCATGAGGCCCACACCTTTTTTATGGTGGTTATGATTTTTTTGTATAAAGCACAATTATTTCAAAATTCCTTTGTTGATGCTTTTGACTCCTTTCTTTATCACCCCACTACTTGGTTATTTGTTAAACTGAATTGTGGGTGTGGTGAGGGGTGTATTTATAGGCATTTTGAGGTTTGGGAAACTTTGCCTCTCCTGGTAGGATTGTATATCCCATACGTCACTAGCTCATGGACTCTTGCCAATATGAAAGAAATTAATGTATCAGGTAAGTTCTTACATAAATTGTTTTTTTACATTGAGCGCAGTTAGCACTCATGAGCTATAAAAATATATTGTTCCACTTGTAATCTAGGCCATAATGTATTGAAACAATAGCTATATAATTCATCAACCCAATATATATATATATATATATATATATATATAAATATTTTTTTTTATATATATTTTTTTTTATTGAGATACTGATTTGGCATGCAAACAAAGATTTGCAGCAATATACATCAGAAGTCTAAAATTGCTTATAACAAGCTACATTGAATTGGTTACATATTAGAATTGTGTATGTGATAGACACTACTTGCGATCCCTATTGTACAAACCAACGCAAGTAACATAGACAACTGCTGCAAGAGGAAGAGAAAAAATATGGTTCAGGAAAATGCCAATATAAGTTTTGAACCTTCTTACCTTTCTAAGAGGCCACTCTTGGACCTCATATCAAAAGTATTAAATAACAATAGCGGAAGGTTACCTCAATGGTTGGAGGCCACTTGTGGACCTCATTAACAAGAAATCAGGTTTACGTTTTATTTTACTGTATATTGTTTAGGTAGGGGAAAAAATAAGATTTTCTTTCCAGTAGAATGAGTTTACCATAGGAGTCTAGGGTATAGGGACATGACTGGAATGATACCATGGGTGACATTCCTGCATCATAACAGTTACATAGGGTTGTAGGTGAGTACACATGTCTTAGAGTATGGAGGGTTAGGGTCATGGATAGAACCATTCACAAGAATATAGTGTCAATTAGTAGGTCATAAAGGACATGCACCTGTAGATTGTGAGCTATACATTTTCAGGGGATATGCTTTGGCTAGTAAAGCAATACAGCTCGTATCCTTAGCTAAGTAATCCATTATAAGTTGTATAGTGGAGGATTGAATTTGTTAATAGGAGTATCTGGTGGAGAAAAAGTGAAGAGATACTCAACACTGTACTCATATCCTATTTTGAAAATAAGTTAAAGTTTCTTGGCTAGGATTATTTTTAGGACAGCTATCATAAGCATAAATCCAGATATGAGACAGCTACTTGCTTCTCAACAAAGATCCCGCCATCCCGGCCACAGACAGCAGCTAGGGAAATCAAAATAAGAAATAACATTGGTAAAATTAGTACTGCTAGTTGGGAGAGAATAAATATATTTGTCCTGCAAATATACATTAGGTGAGGATTCAGATTCTGTAGTTAAATGCATTTACAAGCGGTATCTATAATTTGCTACTATATCCCTCTTATCAAATCTCAATCTAGTAGGTGCTATAAGAATATATATATAGGAATTATTCAGGTTGAGTACATTTCTATGTTTGACCTGCAGAAATATATTAAATAAACATTCAGCTGTAACCAACAGGTAGTTTTTAGAGAAGTATCTTCAGTTTGCTGCTCTGATTGCCTTGTGAGATCTCAAACTGGTACAAAACCACTATAAAGGTTGTGAACATCAAAACATAAAAAGTGCAACTGGTAGAAATACATCAAAAATGCTATAGATATGTTTGACCTGCAGGTATATATTAGTCAAGCATTCAACTTATAGTGTAGTAACTAACAAGTATCTACAAATATGAGAAATATCTTCAATTTGCTGCTCCAACTGCCTTATTAAAGCTCAAACCGGCAGGTACAGTGAAAATATAAAGGCTGTGAACATCCGAACATAAAAAGTGCAACTGGTAGAGAAGAAAATAAAAGATATGTTTGTTCTGTAAATATAAAATAGGTAAGTAATCACCTTCCATAATTATGACCAAGAGGGAGCTGTATTTATAAGAAGCATCCACAGTGTACTGGTATAGCTGCCTTATCTAGTCTCTACTACTAGGTACAAAGAAAATATAGAAACATATCATCAAGTTTGCGAGTATCAGAACATATAAAATACAACCTTATGATGCAAGATACTTTTCAAATGTATGTTATTTCTCAAATAAAATCCCATTCATGTTCATGAGAGTCCGTATAGCCTTGATTGTCTATTCATGTAGGGAACTGCATAGATTTATTACTCCCCACCTTTGACTGTTTGTATGTTAGTGCCTAGCCCACACCCATTTTATTAAACAAGACTCCAGAGTGTAGACTTATGTAATCCTGGAGAACATGACCCCACAAAGTTGAACTCCAACTGGTGCCCCCAAGAGGCTGGGTCTGAAGCGGGAGGGAAGTAGGACCAGGGTTGCAATCACAACGGGTGTACACATTTTACCTCCTGATGCCGACATATCTGACTGCAAGATCGCAGCGGCTGTCTGCATAGCGGTGAGCTGATCTGTTTGCCCCTCAAACCATAACATTCCAGAGATATTGCCGGTTCCAGACACAGAGCGGTAGAAGATTGGGTAGGTAGAGAAAGGGTTATCGCGTTGGTTTCCTCTTGGTGATCAGATCGAGCTGCTATGTTTGTACCCTTTAGATGACACTTGCCCGCATAGAGGACATCAGCCTGCCATATCATGAATGGTCCCTTACTTTTGGTAGAAAACTCCAGCATGGTATCCACCCTGTTGTCAGTGTCGGTGCAGGATAGCTGATCTGGGTCGGTGTCATTTTTCCAAGCTGTAGCTAATGTACTCCACAGATACGAGAAATGCTCGCCCAGGAGATCCTTAATCTTTCTGTATAAAATAGCGTCTTCTGACTCCATCTATTAGGTAAAGGTATGAATTCCCCACAAGGTATGTTACGCTAGTACTCTCCTGGTACGTTGCATTCAGCACTATGTGCTGCTTAACGACAAGGCCCAGATGTGCCTCGCCGGGGGGTAAGTTAAAGGCCTACACCTTAAAGTTTGCTCCGGGTGCTCAAAGTCGCATCTATCTCAGTAATTTTGGGCTCATCCGATGCGGGATCTTTAGTGAGTTAAAAATCTGTTTGTGTAGCTGACAGATGAGCCATCTGGAGTATTATATCAAGCGAAAATGGATAGGATGCAGGAGCAGTGTGGAATTGTGTGACCTATCATGACCGCCGCCCGGAAGTTCCCCAACAACCCAATATTTAACACACATAGTAACACATAGTTAAAGTCAGCTCTAGAGCACCAATGCACTAATGGGACATAGCTGAACACATCTATTGAGCCAATGAGAAGAAGCATATGTGTGTAGCCGCCACTCTTGCTTTTCAACAAAAGGTACAAGGGAACTAAGTATATTTAAATAAAAGAAGTAAATTAATCATGAGATTTTAGTTTTTACTTTCAACCCTTTTTAAAATTATCATATTTCAAAAAACTTCAGGGTCATTTTTTCATTATTTTATACTTTATTATATACAAATACCTTTAAAACATTTACATTTATATTAAGTGCAAAATAATTTAATCTATACCTCTACCATTCTTATGTTTCAGGAATAATGTGCATACTCCATCTGGCTTGATATAATAAAGCAAACTTTAATATATTCATAATCCTTTTATTCCTTTATGTATATGCAAATTTACATAAACCCGTCATAAGGTTTAAAAAGATATTTCAAATTAAAACTCATTGTCATAAATACATTTCATCGAAAAAGATATGCTAGATATGCTGGATGCTATTGTTATATTTTTTAAACACATGTAAGTGTGTTTAGATTCCAATATCATATATACGTAATATCTTGTTTGTGTGTAAAATGCTTAAAACTAATCATAGCTTATAGATTCATATAGTTTTCTTTATATGCATCACCACAAAATATTTAAAGTGTATTTGCTCAGATTTAAATGTATGAAATGAACAGCTTTTAAAATATTTTTTCCCTACAGTCAACTGATTAGTGTATCTATATTTGTTTCTTAAATCAATTAATATTAAAAAAAATGATTTTATATTAAAATATGAAGGTGTTTAATGTACTGTATTATCTTTCTAGCTGATGACTGTTTATCATAAATGAAGGTAATCAGATTTCATGTGACTATGATTTAATAAGCAGGCTTATTGTTCACTGTTTTTGTTATGTAAGTGTGTAATCTGATGCTACTTGATATATTTGAGTGGACTTCTTAAGGGCCAGATTACAAGTGGAGCGCTAATTTATTGTGTGCCCGCAAATGGGCAGATTTAGCCGTTTATGTGCGTGTGATAAATGACCAGCCATCCCAATTTGCACTCAAAAAATTAACCAGTGGTTAGACCTCTGGTTAATATTTTAAATGTGCCCAAACTAGCCCCCCAAAAATATGTGTAGTTCCTTTTTTAAATATAACTGCACTAGGAGGATTTTTGAGGATAAACTTAGCTGCTGTAGTGTGTTAAAAAAAAAAAGGCAAAAAGTGCCTTTGCATTGCGGTCTATGGAAACAATTTTTTCCCTTTAAATATATATGTATATGCTTTTATACATATATATTTATGAATTAATAAGTGTATATACTTTTTTGTTTTGTGAAACAGTTAACCAAAGCTCTGAGGACACGCTAAACCCAACACACATTAACCTCAATTGCGCTCAAGCAATCTTTTTTACTTTCAAATTGTAATCCATCCGCAATTTAAACTGCTCGCAAACGATTGTGAAAACCCAAGATTCTATGTCCTTCCAAAAATTCATAAGAACAGAAATGATCCACCAGGAAGACCCATTGTTTCTGGAATCAGGGCCTTGACTATTAACTTATCTAACTACATTGATAGATTTATTCAACCATATGTAACAAATACAAAAGCATATGTAAAAGACACCACCGATATTATATGTAAATTGATGGAGATAAAATGGAAGAATGACTGGCTTTTGGTCACAGCAGATTTGACATTTTTATACACAGTTTTAGAACATAAACAAGGTATGAAGCAGTCAAATATGCCCTTAAGACAGATAAAGATCTGCTGGATGAACAAATTAGGTTTATTTTGGAAGGAATTTAATTAATACTGGAATCCAACTTTTTTTTAATTACAATACGCATTCTACCTATAGATTAGTCAAACTGCAATGGGTACCAGGTTTGCTCCCAGTTATGCAAACCCTTTTATGGCAATGTGGGAAGACTACTTTCTCTATAGTTAGCATGACTGGGAGAAGTGCCTGGTTACCCATTGCAGATATATACGTGATTTTCTGTTCATTTGGAGTGGCCCACGAACAGATTCAAAAAAATATATGTAGTACCTTAATAAAAACAACTGGAGGATTAAATTAACTTGGG
Organism: Bombina bombina; assembly: GCF_027579735.1. Taxonomy (NCBI): domain Eukaryota; kingdom Metazoa; phylum Chordata; class Amphibia; order Anura; family Bombinatoridae; genus Bombina; species Bombina bombina. The sequence continues at coordinate 877,614,954 of NC_069501.1, read as the reverse complement.
AGGCTAGTGAAATAGCTATTAAATATCTAGACCTGGATATATATATTGAAAATAACAAGATTAAAACCATTTTTTTTTTAAAGTAGATACAAATTCATATATATTTGCTGTGTGTGTTTTTACCCTAAATACTTATTTTTGTTTTTATGAAGCACTAATAAATTAAAGATTTGGATTTTATCTAGCAAGGCTTGCCTGTGTTATCTGATGTGGTTGGACAGTTGGAGATATATCTATAATGTTAGTGGTGGACGACCACACCGTCTTTGCATCATCACAGAGTGCCCTATGTCATCACCTACTCTCCTGTGTGCCGGTGGTTACTTTGTATCGCTGGGGTAAGAGTGTGCACACCACTTCCATGTTTGTTTGTTTGTTTGCCTCAATAATAAAAACTGGGGGATTAAATTAACTTGGGAGGCTAGTGAAATAGCAATTAAATATCTAGACCTGGACATCTTTATTGAAAATAATAAGATTAAAACCAAAAACCTTTTTTAAGAAATTAAATACAAATTCATATATAGAAAAGAATAGTTATCATTATAACAGTTGGTTAAATATTACCCCCAAGAGACAATTCTATAGAGTTAGGAGGAATTATGCAGATGTAAAGAACTTTAAAGAACAAGCGGTGGAACTTAAACAAAGATTTATACTAGAAATATGACAAAGAGATATGAGATAAGACTATTGAAGAAGTAGAGAAGATAGATAGAGATGACCTCCTAAAGAATAAAAACAAATGGAGAAAGTGGGAAGAGAATGAAAGTTATGGAACAATTATTCTTGACAATACTATTGAAGGTTTGAGATTAAAAGAGATAATAGAAAGCATTTGGGATATTTTAAAAAGGGACCCAGGAATGGAGGAGATACTAAGGGATAGACTAAGAATAGCCTTCCCTGAAGCTTCTAATATGAAGGATATTCTAACTAAGAATTATGTTTTAGAATAAACTAATAGAGTAACATGGCTAAGCAACAAGCATTTGAAAGTTTTTTTTAAATGTGGGATGTGTAATGGGTGTGCACAGACATTGGGGTCGATTTACTAAAGTGTGAGAGGCGATGTAGCATATCATATCCGCTGCACATCGATAAATGCAGACTGCATACATTTATCATATTCTTGTGAACTGCTGGTGAAATACCACCCCCTGCAGATTCGTGGCCAATTGGCAGGGGGTCTCAATCAACCCGATCATATTCGATCGGATTTATTTCTGCCTGCCGCCTCAGAGCAGACAAACAGGTTATGGAGCAGCGGTCTTTAGAAACACTGGGCATCAAGCTCCGTGCGGAGCTTGATAAATTGACCCCTACACATACATAGAAACAATATAAAATAGATCAAATGATAACTTGTAACAGTAAAAATGTTATCTACCTGTTACAATGCTCCTTTGGTTTACAATATGTAGGACGCACGACTCGTTTACTCAAAGTAAGAATATCTGAACATATGTAAAATATCGGAAAAGGAAACAAAAAACATCCTATAACTTCCCATTTAGAAAAGAAACATAATTGCAACTTTAAAGAGTTAAACTTCATGGGAATAGCTAAAATACCCCACACTGGCGAGGAAGGGATACAATTTTTACCCTAAACAGGTTAGACATTAAATGGATTTTCGAATTGGATAACATGGTACCAAAAGGATTCAACAAAGATTTTGAAGTTTGCCATTTCCTGTGAAAATATGTTTATATTGAATACTAACACAAATGGGTACAAAATGAGATACTAACCAGTAATACACATGTAGTTTGTAATTTATTATTTTAATAATATATTTTAATGTTAATTTGATCTAATTAATTGTTAATCTCTTTAGTGTTTTTATGCTTATAAATATATTTCATAAATATGTATTGATTAATTGTCGATTGCTATATTCTTGATTACTTAGTGTTGTAACATTCACTTTTGATCTGAAAGTTACATCAATTTGAAGAAATAGAATGGTATACCTATATTTAATTTGCTCATGTAAATATATTAATGTGAACCATTTTACAATCTTCTTATAACTATTATGTTTTATAGCATATTTATGAAGAGTAACTTTGTAAAAAAAAAGTGTATAATATGTTTTGATTGTTTATTATGTTACGCCCCTTACCTGGTTTCAACATATAATTAGTGATAAATTGACTACAAATATGGCATTTTTGTAAATTAGGAACTACAAAAATGGATACCGCCAAAAGAACTACTAAAATGGTGGTCATGCATTCCCTTTTACGTCACTCGGAAGTGATGAAATATGGAAACCAGAAGTGATGTATTTACATGCACCAAGTGACAGGAATAAGGAAAGCGACAAATATATCTACCCAATAACATCAAGGGAATATGTAACCAATAAAAACATAGCAGGAGGTTTAAAAACTTGGCAAGGAAATAACAGAGTTATATACTTAAAGGGACACTGAGCCCATTTTTTTTTCTTTCAAGATTTAGATAGAGCATATAATTTTAAGCAACTTTCTAATTTACTCCTATTATCAATGTTTCTTCTGTCTCTTGCTATCTTTATATGAAAAAGAAGGCATCTAATCTTTTTTCTTGGTTCAGTACTCTGGACGGCAGTTTTTGATTGGTGGCTGAATTTATCCACCAATCAGCAAGGACAACCTAGGTTGTTCACCAAAAATGGGCCGGCATCTAAACTTACATTCTTGCATTTCAAATAAAGATACCAAGAGAATAAAGAACATTTGATAATAGGAGTAAATTAGAAAGTTGTTTAAAATTGCATGCTCTATCTGAATCACAAAAGAAAAAAATTGGGTTCAGTGTCCCTTTAACAAAGTTGAAGCAAAACAATTGTTGGATAAACTTATTGATACTCTATCACAAGCTTTACACAGGAACTTTTGGACATTAAAATAGGATGTTTTAGACCGTTTCATTTTAGGCTTATATGACTTTCGGAATTGTGGTTAATCCATTCTTATGCCCTATGTTTGTCCATTGTTGCGCTTACGTGTTGAGTTAATTTTATGTGTTTTAATTAAAGTTTTTAAAAGATGCAGAGTGGAAGGCCAGTTATGTGCCAACTAGAAAAGAAGTTTAAAAAACATAAGCGCTTCCTAAGTGACTGGCACACTTACTTAAAAATATGTAAATTCTGAAAAATATGCCAGAATAGTTAAATGAGTATAGATATACACACATATAAAAATTATAAAAAAATGCAATGCAATATGCAGTAAGCAAATAAGCAAACAATGTTAGTATTAGTATAACTCTGAGCGTGGTAATTCGGTTAGTTTCAATGTTCAGCTGAGATATGGGGGGGTAGTTATCAACGTGTCTATTTTACCTGTCTTCGCCGGCCCAATACGCCCGCCTAAGCTCGCCTCACATCGCCGCCGCGGACCTGCAAAAATTCGCCTAAGTTATCAAAAAAGCTGTCAAAAAGCCAAGTACGGGGCGATGAGCAGCGGACTGTGAGAGTTATCACTCATCCGATCTCGCTGCTCTTCGGCTTTTCTACAGCTTTCTTGCTAGCCTGTCACTAAGCACCCACACTAAACTACACTGTTCTACTCCCTATACCGGCACCCACGGAGCCCCCCGCATCTAAATAAAGTTACTAACCCCCAAACCGCCACTCCTAGACCCCGCCACAACTCTTATAAATGTATTAACCCCTAAACCGCCGCTCCTAGACCCCGCCGCAACTCTTATAAATGTATTAACCCCTAAACCGCTGCTCCCGGACACCGCTGCCACCTACATTATACCTAGTAACCCCTATCCTGCCCCCCTATACCGTCACCCTCTATAATAAAGTTATTAACCCCTATCCTGCTGATCCTGCACCTCGCCACAACTAAATAAATAGTTTAACCCCTAAACCGCCGCTCCCTGACCTCGCCGCAACCTATATTAAATTTATTAACCCCTATCCTGCCCCCCTACACCGTCGCCACCTATAATAAATTTATTAACCCCTATCCTGCCCCCCCTACACCGCCGCCACCTATAATAAATGTATTAACCCCTATCCTGCTCCCCACTACACCGCCGCCACTGTAATAAAATTATTAACCCCTAAACCTAAGTCTAACACTAACCCTAACACCCCCTAACTTAAATATTAATTAAATAAATCTAAATAATATTTATATTATGAACTAAATTAATCCTATTTAAAACTAAATACTTACCTTTAAAATAAACCCTATAAAAGGCTACAATATAAATAATAATTATATTGTAGCTATCTTAGGATTTATTTTTATTTTACAGGCAAATTTCAATTTATTTTAACTAGGTACAAAAGCTATTAAATAGTTATTAACTATTTAATAGCTTACCTAGCTAAAATAAAGAGAAATTAACCTGTAAAACAAAAACTAACCTAAGTTACAATTACACCTAACACTACACTATACTTAAATAAATTATTCCTATTTAAAACTAAATACTTACCTGTAAAATAGACCCTAAGATAGCTACAATCTAATTAATAATTACATTGTAGCTATTTTAGGATTTATGTTTATTTTACAGGTAACTTTGTATTTATTTTAGCTAGTTAGAATAGTTATTAAATAGTTATTAACTATTTAATAACTGCCTAGCTAAAAGAAATACAAAATTACCTGTAAAATAAATCCTAACCTAAGTTACAATTAAACCTAACACTACACTATCATTAAATTAATTAAATAAATTAACTACAAATAACTACAATTAAATACAATTACATAAACTAACTAAAGTACAAAAAATAAAAAAGCTAAGTTACAAAAAAAAAAAAAAAAGTTACAAACATTTAAAAAATATTACAACAATTTTAAGCTACTTACACCTAATCTAAGCCCCCTAATAAAATAACAAACCCCTCCAAAATAAAAAAAATGCCCTACCCTATTGTAAATTAAAAAAGTTCAAAGCTCTTTTACCTTACTAGCCCTCAAAAGGGCCTTTTGCGGGGCATGCCCCAAAGAATTCAGCTTTTTTGCCTGTAAAAGAAAAATACAACCCCCCCAACATTAAAACCCACCACCCACATACCCCTAATCTAACCCGAACCCCCCTTAAAATAACCTAACACTAATCCCCTGAAGATCATCCTACCTTGAGTCGTCTTCACTCAGCCGAGCAGCAATGGAACCGAAGAGGAGACCCGGAGCGGCAGAAGTTATCCTCCAAACGGCGCTGAAGAAATCTTCCATACGATGAAGTGATCCTCCAAGCGGCGCTGAAGAAGTCTTCCATTCGGGCGATGTCATCTTCCAAGAGGCGCTGAAGAAGTCTTCTATCCGGGCGATGTCATCTTCCAAGCGGGGTCTTCAATCTTCATCCCGCCGAAGCGGAACATCCTTCTTTACCGACGGACTACCGACGAATGAAGGCTCCTTTAAGAGACGTCTTCCAAGATGGCGTCCCTTCAATTCCGATTGGCTGATAGGATTCTATCAGCCAATTGGAATTAAGGTAGGAAAAATCTGATTGGTTGATTGAATCAGCCAATCAGATTCAAGTTCAATCCGATTGACTGATCCAATCAGCCAATCAGATTGAGCTCGCATTCTATTGGCTGTTCCGATCAGCCAATAGAATGCGAGCTCAATCTGATTAGCTGATGTATTAGGGGAGCGGCGGTTTAGGGGTTAATACATTTATTATAGTTGCGGTGGGCTCCGGGAGCGGCGGTTTAGGGGTTAATATGTATAGAGTAGCTTGCGGTGGGCTCCGGGAGCGGCTTTTTAGGGAGTAATAACTTTATTTAGTTGCGGCGGTGTAGGGGGGACAGATTAGTGATGTTTAGACACGGGGTACATGTTAGGGTGTTAGGTGCAGACATCTCCCATAGGAATCAATGGGATGTCGGGCAGCAGTGAACTTGTACTTTTGCTATGGTCAGACTCCTATGGGATCCGCCGCTTCCAGGGTGGCGGTTTGAAAACCAGGTACGCTGGGCCGGAAAAGTGCTGAGCGTACCTGCTAGTTTTTTGATAACTAGCAAAAGTAGTCAGATTGTGCTGCACTTGTGTGCGGAACATCTGGAGTGACGTAAGAATCGATCTGTGTCGGACTGAGTCTGGCGGATCGAAGCTTACGTCACAAAATTCTACTTTTGCCGGTCTGTAGCCTTTGATAACTAAGGCGAATCAGCCTCGCCACAAATACGCTGCGGAATTCCAGCATATTTGAGGTTGACAGCTTGATAACTAGGCCCCATGGAGTCCACAGTGATCCGTGCACTGTGTAACAAAGCACAAAGACAACACGCTCCCAATGTATGATAGTACCTGACCTTAGTATGTTTGAAAAGGTCCGAAGTAGGAGCGGTAATTCAAAAGATGATAGAAACAGAGCTGATGTGCCCATTAGACGCTGTACCCGCGATCTCAGCGGGATAGACTGAAGAGCCTTCGCTGCTGCGGTGTATTGATAGAAGTGCTGCTCCGTGTGAAAAAGGGTCTCCGGTGACACCTTTATATAGGAAAACTGTGAAATACAAAAGGAACAAGAGCGCACAGCCCAATCTAAGAGTAAAAGTCTTTACTAAAAGATAAAAGCGCATAAACAATAATAAACGTACAGGATAAAAACAATTAGATGCAGTGTGTGATTATATCACCATAAAGAGACTCCCCCACAGTTAAGGTGTATGCAAAGCTGCCAGAAACACTGAGATCTTTTGTCAGTCAGTCCGCTGTTCCTCAAGCTAAATGCATGAAATCCATTAGTGTTGCAGCCGGTCAGCTGTTCTGAAGTCTTAACGGGGGTGAGTACAGATGCCTCAACGTGTTTCCTTCAAGAAAAAGTCTGGTGGAGACCAGAGGAAACACGTTGAGGCATCTGTACTCACACACTGCATCTAATTGTTTTTATCCTGTACGTTTATTATTGTTTATGCGCTTTTATCTTTTAGTAAAGACTTTTACTCTTAGATTGGGCTGTGCGCTCTTGTTCCTTTTGTATTTCACTGTTATGTGCCAAACATAACACTGCTGTTTACGTTTGAGCTTTACTAATTAAGCTCTAAATCACGTGAATAACAACTTGTGAAGTTGCCAGAATTGCACTATTGTGTACCTCTTTCTCTTTTATGTCTTCATGAGGAGGAATTGTGGATAAAGTTTGGAATAAGAAGGCAAGACCCCAAAAGAATTTGGACATTGTATCCTCTTTTGAAAATACCTGCATACATAAAGATATATTATCTTTTCCACGAGTACCACTTTATTTATATATACTGTATTTTTATGTCACATTTTATGTTGATGTTTTTTTAATCTGTGATTTACCAGTTACACATTTTTAGTTTTTATTAGATAGTGTTATTATGAGTGTTTCTATATTGTGTAATATATTTTTGACGCATTTTGTGACACTTTTTTTGTTTTGCAAAATAGTTAACCACAGCTCTGAGGACATGCTAACCCAAGAAGCGTTAACTTCAATTGCACTCAAGTGATCAAATTTACTTTGTAATACCAGCACACATGATCAAATATTTAATCTGGCCCAAAGTTTTTGAAAAAGATTTTTGTAAATACCATGGAGGTTACTGTAAAATACTCAAAATATGGGGGCGGAGCCAACCGCTGGAATGGATGGACGCATATGTGCAGAGCTCCCGGCTCCAGATGTCTAAAATAGAGCTTAATCAGCAATTTAATAGCATTTATTTTGGTTTTGATGATTGCCCCAGCTACATAAAACACTCTGAAGTGGAGTTTGGGAGCCTTAAATAACCTTACTATATCCATTCTGGCATTCTATCAGCTTTTGCCCTGCTCTGGCCTACTGAGGCCTCAACACGACGCCATTAACACTTCTGATACATCAGATATATCTGTACTGTTTTTACCTCAAGATCGTACAGCGACTACACTCAAGATGGTGGAGACACATAGACTGATGCAGACTTTATTATTAACGTTTGATCGCCAACTAGATAACTGTTTCCTGGATTTACATACCACCCTGAAAATGGTGACTCGTGGGGAATCAGACATGAGAGACCCTGACCGAGCAGATGCGTACACGGAGCAGCTGCCGGTATGTAGATCAGAGAATAAGCAGAGCAACATCATACATGACAGCTGCGAGTTAGATATGGGAAATACCCGGCAAGACTTGGCTAACTTATGCCCATTCAACCACACGGCAAGAAGTCTTTGGCAAGCGGCAACTGACAAGAGCAAGACAGCTCAGCTGAAAAGTACCATTAGAGATCCCGTACCTCTTCGGTGGCTATACTACGCATTCAGTCAGAGTCCTGACATGATCGCCTCCTCTCTCAGAGTGCAAGGATTCCGACCGATGTTACTAGAAGCAGATCAAGCGGATCACACCCTACTCTCTGTACCACCAGTGGCTACAGGTATGGGGGTATTTCTTGCTTTGGGAGAGCGAGTCCCGGGCTCTGAAGCGAGAAGTTATGTAACCCAACTATGGGAAATGCCCATTCATATTGATGATAGATACACGCAGAGGCAGCCTGAATTAGTGTACAGTAAATTCCTACAAAAGATAGGGGCAAGATATCATCTAGCAGCCATGGTCCGGATATCGCACTTGCTACATGCTTCAGAGCTCCGGCTTACTATTGCCCTCTCTACAGACTGCATTAGAAGGGGAATTGGCTAAGTCACCTCTTGCCGGATGTATAGCTCTGTACTAGTGAAGTACTAATCTGCTGGACTTTGCTGGTTTTACGGGGATATCACTTCTGGGATACTATATCTATATACAGAGACTCACTTGAGGAACTCTGTCTTTTTAGTCAGCATTACAGTATGGTCTGATGGCGTTTTTTCTTATATGTCTGAAACTTTCTCTTCTTGTCCGGTCTATACGGATCACGAGCTGAAGAGTTTTGAACTTATATATATGCTGATGGACTCATCTATAAATGGAACAGCAGTTGAGACTTGACTATACATATGCTTGGGACACTGACTACTGTTATCCTCCACTATGATACTATGATACTGGGTCCTTAAGTATATCCTTCATTTATTATCCTGTTGTTTTATCGTTCTGTATGTTAATGAGCATTAATATGTTTTTCTTAAGATTTTTTCTTTGAGGTGTCTAATGATGCTCTGCATTTGTTTCAACTTCATGTGTGTATCTCTATAACATAATGAAAGTTGTGTCCATCCTCTCTGCTCTACGCTTACTGAGATGGAAAATGAATGCTTGCACTAAACCTGTGTTTATAAGCTCCCCGGTGCCCCTGGGTACAGTGTTAATGGTTAATTGTCCTATACATTATGTTAGTTAATTCTTTCCCACATATACAGTTACTATGGGGTGTGTATACTGTAAACGGATAATTTGTTAATAGAGGCTAGAGTAGCTACATGGTTTAATGGTTCACATTTTTTAGATTCAATCCTAATATATTCCGTATAGTTTAAGTGGCCTCATAATGGTTATCCTTGCATATCATTCCTTTCTACTAAAGGAATTTCTATTTAGTAAAGTTAATCTATTTTTTTTAACTAAGGGCTTTTAAGTTGATAGAACCCCACCTATATGCATTCTATTAGCAGCCCTATACTACCCTGCTAATGTAGTCTATCTTAAAACTATTTTCTAGCTCACTTCAACCTACTAAAATATATTTATTGGAATCCTCAGAAAGTTCCAGAAGTGGCCTGATATTACGGGGAGACTTAGTGCTCTTTTTTGCTAGGTCTTAGGTTTGAGTTTCTATACTGTTTATCATGTCCCATTTCTATCTGTTTTGCTTATATAGAGGTATGTTTAACCTTACACCCACCTATAGTATAAAAGAATCCTGCAGTTTTTTGTTTTTCTTCTCAGAGACAAGTCAGACTATCCTTATGTTCTGTGTCTGTCACAATGATATATAGACTAAAATACTCCCAATGAGATATATTTTTATAAATAAGTGCACAGCTATTGTTTTAGGCTTTGTAGGCTTTTTTGTTGCCTGATAACTCTTATGCACAGATGTCTGTTTAATGTTTGCTTTGAGACGCAATCACACTACATGTAAAATAACATCATTTGCTAATGCTTGCTTCTAGCAACCCAAGGAGCTATATTATATACGCCAAGTATTTTTCATTTATTTCTAATCAGACTCCATTACATATCAGGAGATAGATAATCCTCTAGATTCCATTCATCACGACATTCCCTCTAGGGAGAGATCCTGATGTCCTCTTTTAGGGTACGGTTTGTTAGCTAGCAGTATCTGCTTTCATAGTTAACCCTCAAGACTCATAATACTCCCTTCTCTAGATATGCCTATATATATCCTGGCAAACTCTACCTAGTTAAAGAGCTACTGGTACTGCTGAACTAAGTTTAGGGATATCTAATTCCACCCTCACATATTCTCTATAAAGTATATAGCTCATGGCATATTAAAACATAGCTCATTACCTAAAGGTCTATCTATATTCACAGTCTGAACACTACTAACGAATTATATGTTCACTAGTTGTTGGGTATTAATATAACTTACACCGTATAATGAAGGTACATTCTTATTCAGGTTCTCACACTCACAGTGGACTTTCCTTCCCTTGCTAGCCTAGATCTGAGTTTAGTTTTTGCATACTATTGATACCCAATTCTAACACATGTTATCATAACCCTATGGCCTACTCCCCACTTTTTCCCCCTATAATTATAAAATTCCCATATTACCAGAACCTTCTACTTCACCTAAGTTCAGGAATTAATAAACCATGTATTATCTGTCTACTTATAGATTATTTAACCTTTATATTTACCCCTACTATGTATATTCATAATTAACAATCAATGGATAGTTGACTCTGCTTCATGGCCCTTTCAATTTCCTTCATTGGCAAGACTAAAACCCCCCCTCCAAGCTACCTAAAATATTAGCATATATATATGGCTCCACCCTCCACCCTTTCCCTTCTATATATAGCGGTGCTTACCCGCTGAATATCCCCTTCCCCCTTGTTCATGCTCCTTTTGAAGCTCCTAAGGAGCTAGACTTCTGACCATCAGATAACTTTTATTTTTTATACTCTTGGTCCTTGGGGCCTAAAAACATGTTTCTAACTGGTCAGTTATACATGATATACTATTGAAAAATCGAGGTCTCATTAGCCTTTAGTCAATGTATTATATAGACGCCGAAATGTTTTGGTTACTTATGTTTGTATCCTATTTTTTTGACAAAAAGGTGTATTGTATATTATTTATGTTTTAAGCAAATACCTCAATAAAAAAATTATAAAAAAAAAAAAAATACTCAAAATATCCTTTACACAAGTGTTTTCCAGGCAAAAGAACTTTGCAATTTCAGAAATATTGTGTACACTAGTGATTTTTCTTTGTTTTTGCTTTTTTGTTAATTATTCAAAATGCTTAATCTATTTTGGAACTATTATAAAATTAATAAATTGACCTAACATGCTGTATAATGTTTTTGTATGCACATGTAAACTAATTGTATTAGCCAACAGTGTTTCTTCATAGCTCTTCTAATTGATTTGAACAATGGCTGTAAACATTGATTTTACTAACAATTTTGCTAGCTACTAAAATCACAAATAATCTATTTATTCCCTGGTTTTAATTCTATAGTAATTGGCTGAAATATTTTTTAATATTTGTTTTATATTTGTTTTTATGTTATAGGGGTATTACTTATTTATATATTTATGAAGTAGTTTATATACCACTGTACAAAAAGAGCCACTTAAAGTAAAAGATTATATTATTTATATTAATATTTGGGTCTATTCCAAATGGTTAGAAAAGCTCCCCAAGCAGACGTTGTTTTTCAAATTTTTTTTAGTTTTCTTATTCAACAACCTTGACCACTAGAAATATGTAGTTTGCATGTTTTTGTCTATTTGATAGTTAACAAGTTATTCTTTTAAACATATTCAGAAAAAATATATAACTATTAGAGTATCTGAATATTCATTTATTATTGCAATTAAGTTTTTTTTAAGTATTCAACATTTTAAAAAAATCACACAAAATTATAGAAAAAAGATTAATGCACACTTAGGGGTAGATTTATCAAGCAGCGGATGCTGCAATCTACCCCATAGTTTCAGGTTCCCCTGAAACTGAAGTTAAGAAGCAGTGGTCTTAAGACAGCTGCTCCTTAACTCGTCTGGCACTTCTGAGGTGGCGGATACGATCGGGATGATTGACGCCCACTGCTAGCAGCCGATTGGCCACAAATGTGCAGGGGGTATTGCACAAGCATTTCATGAAAAATGCTTGTGCAATGATAAATGCCGACAGCTTATGCTGTCTGCATTTATCAATGTGCAGCAGACATGATCCGCTACAGCAGATCATGTCTGCCCGCAAAATGATAAATCTACCCCATGTGTAAAAATACATTATTTGAGACATGGAAATAATAAGAAACCGCACAAAAGGGTTTATAAAAATATTTTGGAATATATTACAAGAAGAAACCTTAGGAAATTGATTGATATTAAAAAAAAGAACATTCCAAATATTAGGGAAAAAAAATTGTTAGCAATCTAAAAATAGATTACACAGTGAGATTATACTACTGTATAGAGCAAGTTTTAACAATATATTACAAGACAGCAGTAAGACAATCAATGACAGCAGCTGGAATTTTGAGCAGAAAACAATTTAAACAAATAAATTCATTAAAATGCATTACTTCCCTTCAATAGTGTACTGGAGAGAGCAGCTATTTTGAGTCATCAATACATAGTCCCTGTGTTATCAGTATGAGAAACTGGTGCTCAGAAGAGGCAGAGAATCATATGTATTTATGATCTCTTGATATCCACTTTCTAGTTTCCATTTAAAATCTGCTTTTACACTGAAACCTCTGCTACAATATATCATTAGATATCAACTATATCACAGTTACCTCTCACCTACAAATGGTAAATAAAGTTGGAGCTGTGGTAGGTAAAACTGTTGGATCAAAGTATCATAAATATTAGTTACTAAGGGGTTTATCACAATCATTAACATATTAACAGCTACAGATTAGCATTTTTCAATGTCAAGGCAATTTCAATCATTCTCCTTGTTTATTGGACAGCACTTTTTTATTCTTATTTAGTCTTAACAACACGTTTAGAGAGCACTAAACACAACGTAAATACATTAAATTTTCAGTTACACTCATACATGCACTATCTGATAAAAATGAGTCATACAAATATAAAAAAAGTTATCAAGATTAAAAGGTATATGGTATATGACAAGGTCATTGTCTGCAAAAGGCTATATTGTACATATACATACATATACATATTATACATATCTAAATATGTGTATGTATGCCTATACACACACACACACACACACACACACACACACACACATATATATATATATATATATATATATATATATATATATATATATATATATATATATATATATATACAGTATCTCATAAAAGTGAGCACACCCCTCACATTTTTCTAAATATTTTATCATATCTTTTCATGGGACAAAACTAAAGAAATGACACTTTGCTACAATGTAAAGTAGTGAGCGTATAGCCTGTATAACAGTGTAAATTTGCTGTCCCCTCAAAATAACTCAACACACAGCCATTAATGTCTAAACCTTTGGCAACAAAAGGTTGGGCCCAAAGTGTTAATATTTTGTGTGACCACCATTATTTTCCAGCACTTCCTTAACCCTCTTGGGCATAGAGTTCACCAGAGCTTCACAGGTTGCCTCTTCCACTCCTCCATGACAACATCACGGAGCTGGTGGATGTTAGAGACCTTGCACTCCCCCACCTTCCATTTGAGGATGCCCCACAGAGGCTCAATAGGGTTTAGGTCTGGAGACATGCTTGGGCAGTCCATCACCTTTACCCTCAGTTTCTTTAGCAAGGCAGTGGTCATCTTGGAGGTGTGTTTGGGGTCGTTATCATATTGGAATACTGCCCTGTGGCGCACTGTCTGAAGGGAGGGGATCATGCTCTGCTTCAGTATGTCACCGTACATGTTAGCATTCATGGTTTCCTCAATGAACTGTAGCTTCCCAGTGCTGGTAGCACTCATGCAGGCCCAGACCATGACACTCCCACTACCATGCTTGACTGTAGGCAAGACACACTTGTCTTTGTACTCTTCAACTGGTTGCCGCCACGCATGCTTGACACCATCTGAACCAAATAAGTTTATCTTGGTCTCATCCGACCACAGGACATGGTTCCAGTAATTCATGTTCTCAGTCTGTTTGTCTTCAGCAAACTGTTTTCAGGCTTTTTTATTTGTGCATCTTTAGAAAAGGCTTCATTCTGGGACGACAGCCATGCAGACCAATTTGATGCCATGTGCGGCATATTGTCTGAACACTGACAGTCTGACCCCCACCCATTCAACCTCTGCAGCAATGCTGGCAGCAATCATATGTCTATTTCCAAAGACAACCTCTGGCTATGACGCTGAGCATGTGCACTTCTTTGGTCGACCATGGCAAGGTCTGTTCTGAGTGGAACCTGTCCTGTGAAACCGCTGTATGATCTTGCCCACCGTGCTTCAGCTCAGTTTCAAGGTATTGGCAATCTTTTTAAAGCCTAGACCATCATTATGTTGAGCAAGATTTCTTATTTTCAGATCCTCAGAGAGTTCTTTGCCATGAGGTGCCATGCTGAACTTCCAGTGACCAGTATGAGAGAGTGTGAGAGTGATAACACCAAATTTAACACACCTTCTCCGCATTCACACCTGAGAACTTGTAACACGAATGAGTCACATGACACCGGGAAGGGGAAATGGCTAATTGTGCCCAATTTGGACATTTCCACTTATGGGTGTACTCACGTTTGTTGCCATTGGTTTAGACATTAATGGATGTGTGTTGAGTTATTTTGAGGGGACAACAAATGTACACTGTTATACAGGCTGTACACCCACTATTTAAATTGTAGCAAAGTGTAATTTCTTCAGTGTTGTCACATGAAAAGATATAATAAAATATTTTCAAAAATGTGAGGGGTAATGTACCTTCTTCTAAATAATGATGACGCAAATAGTTCGCCGGCGAATAGTTACCGGTGAATATAGCATGTTCGCGTTCATCGCGGCGGGCGAACATATGCAATGTTCGATCCGCCCCCTATTCGTCATCATTGAGTAAACTTTGACCCTGTATCTCACAGTCTGCAGACACATTCCAGACAATCAGCAGCAGACCCTCCCTCCCAGACCCTCCCAGCTCCTGGACAGCAGCCATTTTAGATTCAATCAGAAGCTGCATTGTTAGTGAGAGGAGGGACAGTGTAGCTGCTGGTGATTTAATAGGGAAATTGATAGCTAGGCTAGTGTATTCAGTGTCCACTACAGTCCTGAAGGACTCATCTGATCTCTGCTGTAAGGACAGCACCCCAAAAATCCCTTTTTAGGGCTAAAACATCATTTTTTTCCCTGTGTAATCTAATTGCAGTTGCCTGCCAAGCCACTTGCCCAGTGCCACCACTCATATCTGGTGTAACAGTAGTGTAAATTTAAAAAAAAAAAAACTTTTTTGACTGTGAAACATCAGTCTGCTAGTGTAATCTAATTACAGTTGCCTGCCTGCCAGTGTGTGTGCCAGGCTCACAGCATATACTGTGCCCACTTGCCCAGTGTCACCACTCATATATGGTGTAACAGTAGTGTAAATTTAAAAAAAAAAAACTTTTTTGGCTCTGAAACATCAGTCTGCTTGTGTACTCTAATTGCAGTTGCCTGCCTGCCAGTGTGTGTGCCAGGCTCACAGCGTATACTGTGCCCTCTTGCCAGTGCCACCACTCATATTTTGTTTAATAGTAGTGTAAGTGTACATTTTAAAAAAACACTTTTTGGACTGTGAAACATCAGTCTGCTTTTTTGTGTCATGCTCACAGCGTATACTGTGCCCACTTGCCCAGTGGCACCACTCATATCTTCTTTAATAGTAGTGTAAGTGTACATTTAAAAAAAAAAACTTTTTGGACTGTGAAACATCACTCTGCTTTTTTGTGTCAGGCTCATAGCGTATACTGTGCCCACTTGCCCAGTGCCACCACTCATATCTTGTTTAATAGTAGTGTAAGTGTACATTTAAAAAAATAAAAACTTTTTGGACTGTGAAACATCAGTCTGCTTTTTTGTGTCAGGCTCACAGCGTATACTGTGCCCACTTGCCCAGTGCCACCACTCATATCTTGTTTAATAGTAGTGTAAGTGTACATTTTAAAAAATAAAAACTTTTTGGACTGTGAAACATCAGTCTGCTTTTTTGTGTCAGGCTCACAGCGTATACTGTGCTCACTTGCCCAGTGCCACCACTCATATCTTGTTTAATAGTAGTGTAAGTGTACATTTAAAAACAAAAAAAAATTTTGGACTGTGAAACATCAGTCTGCTTTTTTGTGTCAGGCTCATAGCGTATACTGTGCCCACTTGCCCAGTGCCACCACTCATATCTTGTTTAATAGTAGTGTAAGTGTACATTTAAAAACAAAAAAAAACTTTTTGGACTGTGAAACATCAGTCTGCTTTTTTGTGTCAGGCTCACTTGCCCACTTGCCCATTGCCACCACTCGTCATATCTTGTTTAATAGTCGTGTAAGTGTACATTTAAAACAAAAAAAACTTTTTGGACTGTGAAACATCAGTCTGCTTTTTTGTGTCAGGCTCACAGCATATACTGTGCCCACTTGCCCAGTGCCACCACTCATATCTTGTTTAATAGTAGTGTAAGTGTACATTTAAAAAAAAAAACTTTTTGGACTGTGAAACATCAGTCTTCTTTTTTGTGTCAGGCTCACGGTGTATACTGTGCCCACTTGCCCAGTGCCACCACTCATATCTTGTTTAATAGTAGTGTAAGTGTATATTTAAAAACAAAAAAACTTTTGTGACTGTGAAACATCAGTCTGCTTTTTTGTGTCAGGCTCACAGCGTATACTGTGCCCACTTGCCCAGTGCCACCACTCATATCTTGTTTAATAGTCGTGTAAGTGTACATTTAAAAACAAAAAAAAACTTTTTTGGACTGTGAAACATCAGTCTGCTTTTTTGTGTCAGACTCAAAGCTTATACTGGGCCCACTTGCCCAGTGCCACCACTCATATCTTGTTTAATAGTAGTGTAAGTGTACATTTAAAACAAAAAAAACTTTTTGGACTGTGAAATATCACTCTGCTTTTTTGTGTCAGGCTCACAGCGTATACTGTGCCCACTTGACCAGTGCCACCACTTATAAGTGCCACCACTTATATCTTGTTTAATATTAGTGTAAGTGTACATTTAAAAAAAAATGACAGGTAGAGGCAGGCCACCCTGCAGGTGCCGTCGTGGTTGTGGTGCTGTGATTCCCTTTGGCCCTAGAATAATGCCCAGTGTTCAGAGGCCACTTCCCATGAACTCGAAAAGTTCGGAGGACATAGTTGACTTTTTAACACAGGACACCCAATCTTCCGCTCCGAACCTTGACGCACCATCCTCCTCCAGCTTATCTTCGGGCACCTCTAAAGTTACCACTCGCCCGCCTGCCGCCACCACCAACACTAGCACCACAGCCGCTTCACTTGATCTGTCAGAGGAGTTATTTATACAGCAGTTGGAAGAAATGAGTGATGCGCAACCATCATTGACAGAGGCTATAGATAACAGTGATATGTCTCAGTCAGGCAGCATTACAGACATGGACATGGTGTGATGATGATGATGTTGTACCCGCTGCTGCTTCCTTTGTTGATTTGTTAGATACAAGTGAAGCGGTTGATGATGATGATGTGTCCATGGATGTCACGTGGGTGCCCGCTAGAAGAGAAGAAGAACAGGGGGAAAGTTCAGATGGGGAGACAGAGAGGAGGAGACGAGTTGGAAGCAGGGGGAGGTCATCGTAAGGAGCTAGTGGCACAGTCAGACAGCATGCATCGGCACCCGGGGTCAGCAAGACAGCACGCCAATCAACGCATGCTGTTGCCACCACCAGAATGCCGTCATCGCAGAGCTCAGCAGTGTGGCATTTTTTTTGTGTGTCTGCCTCTGACAACAGCGATGCTATTTGCAACCTGTGCCAAAAAAAAATGAGTCATGTGAAGTCCAACACCCACCTAGGTACAACTGCTTTGCGAAGGCACATGATCGCACATCACAAATGCCTATGGAATCAACACATGAGTAGAAGCAGCACACAAACTCAAAGCCGCCATCCTCCTCCTAGTCCAGCATCTTCAGCCACGTCAACCACTGCTGTCCCCCTTGCCCCCTCTCAACCATCCGCCACTCTGTCTCTCTTCCGGAGCAGTTCCTGCTCATCTGCCCACACTCAGGTGTCTGTCAAGGACATGTTTGAGCATAAGAAGCCAATGTCACAAAATCACCCCCTTGCCCTGCGTTTGACAGCTGGCTTGTCTGAACTGTTAGCCCGACAGCTTTTACCATAGAAGCTGGTGGAGTCTGAGGCGTTCAAAAATTTGTAGCTATTGGGACACCGCAGTGGAAGGTACCCGGCCGAAATTTCTTTGCCCAAAAGGCAATCCCCAACCTGTACTCGATTATGCGAAAGAAAGTAATGGCATGTCTGGCACACAGTGTTGGGGCAAGGGTCCATATGACCACTGATAGCTGGTCTGCAAAGCATGGTCAGGGCAGGTATATCACCTACACTGAGCATTGGGTAAACCTGCTGACGGCTGCCAAGCATGGAATGCGTGGCTCTGCAGAGGAGGAGTTGGTGACACCGCCACGACTTGCAGGCAGGCCTGCTGCCACCTCCTCTACTCCTCCTCCTCCATCCTCTTCCATAACCTCCTCGGCTGAGTCATCTTCTGCTGCTGCATCTTGCTCCACATCAACGGGACCCCCCCCCCCAGCTCCCCAGGTTCTATTCCACATCCCGGATACGGCAGTGTCACACCGTCTTGGGGTTGACATGCCTGAAAGCAGAGAGTCAAACCGGACCAGCACTCCTGTCTGCCCTGAACGCACAGGTGGATCAGTGGCTGACTCCGCACCAACTGGAGATCGGCAAAGTGGTTTCTGACAACGGAAGTAATTTGGTGGAGGCATTGAAATTGGGCAAGTTGACACATGTGCTGTGCATGGCACATGTGTGTAATCTGATTGTACAATGCTTTGTGCATAAGTACCCAGGCTTACAGGATGTCCTGAAGCAGGCCAGGAAGGTGTGTGGCCATTTTAGGCGTTCCTACACAGCCATGGTGCACTTTTCAGATATCCAGCGGCGAAACAACATGCCAGTGAGGCGCTTGATTTGCGACAGCCCGACACGTTGGAATTCGACACTCCTAATGTTCGACCACGTGCTCCAACCAGAAAAAGCCGTTAATGAGTATTTGTATGACCGGGGTGCTAGGACAGCCTCTGCGGAGCTGGGAATTTTTTTGCCACATTACTGGGCGCTCATGCGCAATGCCTGTAGGCTCATGTGTCCTTTTGAGGAGGTGACAAACCTAGTCAGTCGCACCAAAGGCACCATCAGCGACATCATACCATTTGTTTTCTTCCTGGAACATGACCTGCTAAGAGTGCTGGATCAGGCCGTAGATGAGCGTGAAGATGAAGAGTTGTGGTCACCATCACCACCAGAAACAGCCTTATCAACATCGCTTGCTGGACCAGTGGCAACGCTGGAAGAGGATTGTGAGGAAGAGGAGTCAGAAGAGGAATGTGACTTTGAGGAGGAGGAGGAAGACCAACCACAACAGGCATCCCAGGGTGCTCGTTGTCACCTATCTGGTACCCGTGGTGTTGTATGTGGCTGGGGGAAAGAAGATACCTTCAGTGAGATCACTGAGGGCGAGGAACCGGGCATGAGTAGCTCGGCATCCAACCTAGTGCAAATGTGGGCTTTCATGCTGTCGTGCCTGTTGAGTGACCCTCGTATAAAAAAACTGAAGGAGAATGACCTGTACTGGGTGTCCACGCTACTAGACCACCGGTATAAGCATAAAGTGCCTGAAATGTTACTGAATTACCGCAAGTCGGAAAGGATGCAGCAGTTCCAAAATAAATTAAAAAGTATGCTTTACACAGCGTAGAAGGGTGATGTCACAGCACAACGGGAATCTAACAGTGGAAGAGCTGGAAGCAATCCTCCGACTCCCATGACCACACCGGCAAGGACAGGATGCTTTACAGATGTGTTGTTGATGGTGGACATGCAGAGCTTTTTAACTCCTATGCATTGCCACAGCCCTTCGGGGTCCACCCTCAGAGAATGACTCGACCGACAGGTAGCAGACTACCTCGCCTTATCTGCAGATCTCGACACTCTGAGGAGCGATGAACCCCTTGACTACTGGGTGTGCAGGCTTGACCTGTGGCCTGAGCCATCCCAATTTGCGATAGAACTTCTGGCCTGCCCCGTTTCAAGTGTCCTGTCAGAAAGGACCTTCAGTGCAGCAGGAGGTATTGTCACTGAGAAGAGAAGTCGCCTAGGTCAAAAAACTCTAGATTACCTCACCTTTATTAAGATGAAAGAGGGATGGATCCCGAAGGGACTGATATTGGGCGATACATTCGAGTAAAAAAGGCCTGATGAGATGAGCTGCCTTAGGCTAAAAATGGTCCACATGCTGCTGTATTTTATCTTCGAATGCCGGATGACTTGCGTGACTTATCCGCCACCAACTAGGGTTCAAGCCGCAATGTTTTAGGGCACTTTCTGCCTGGGAAACAAACATCAATTTTTCTGGCGGCTGTTACAGCAGCGGCTGCAACAATACCTAATTTTTCAGGCATGTGTACATGCCAAATTTTTCTGGCCTCTGGTGCTGCACTGTGGCTTCAAAAACCAAACAAAAAAAAAGGCACTTAACAGGGATTAAACTGATAGGAATAGTACTACTTAACACACCACTCCTATCTGGTGGCACATTAGATTGCACGTGCAGTGCCCCAAATTTGAAGTAGGAGGACCGACCAAGCATCTTTTTCCATCTCCCGGTTCCTAAAATCCATGCCATATACACATCCCCTGATAGGAAACACCGCAGTGGAAGGTACCCGGCCGAAAATTTCTTTGCACAAAAGGCAATCCCCAACCTGTACTCAATTGTGCAAAAGAAAGTAACCTTACCATGGGTCCCAGAATGCACGTCTTGTAATTCTCTGTCTGGGAATTTATCTATCAAATCTATCTATTTATCTATCAAATCTATCTATCTTTCTATCGTATCTATCAAATGTATCTATTGCATCTATTGATCTATCTATCTAATCTATGTATCTATCTATCTATCAAATCTAACTATCTCATGGCCCGACCGACCAAGCATCTTTTTCCATCTTCCGGTTCCTAAAATCCATGCCATATACACGTCCCCTGATATGGGACGTAACAGGGATTAAACTGATAAGAATAGTACTACTTAACAAACCACTCATATCTGGTGGCACAGTAGATTGCACGCGCAGTGCCCCAAATTTGAAGAAGGAGGACCGACCAAGCATCTTTTTCCATCTCCCGGTTCCTAAAATCCATGCCATATACACGTCTCCTGATAGGGGACCTAACAGTGATTAAACTGATAAGAATAGTACTACTTAACACACCACTCATATCTGGTGGCACAGTAGATTGCTCTGACAAAATGCAGAAGGACATTTGGCAGATGGACATTTGGCAGACAGACATTTGGCAGACGAACATTTGGCCGACAGACAGAAAGCTAAAGAATGTTCCAATTTCGGCCGAGGGAAGATACATTCCAGAGTGCTCTGTTCTAATCAGAGCCTCGGGCTCCACAACTGCCTCTGGGAACCTTACCATGGGTCCCAGATCGTACGTCTTGTAATTCTCTGTCTGGGAAATTATCTATCTATCAAATCTATCTATTTAACTATCAAATCTATCTATCTATCGTATCTATCAAATGTATATATTGCATCTATTGATCTATCTATCTAATCTATGTATCTATCTATCAAATCTATCTATCTCGTGGCCGGACCGACCAAGCATCTTTTTCCATCTCCCGGTTCCTAAAATCCATGCCATATACACGTCCCCTGTCTGGGAAATTATCTATCTATCTATCTATCTATCTATCTATCTATCAAATCTATCTATTTATCGATCAAATCTATCTATCATATCTATCAAATGTATCTATTGCATCTATTGATCTATCTATCTAATCTATGTATCTATCTATCTATCAAATCTATCTATCTCGTGGCCGGACCGACCAATCATCTTTTTTCCATCTCCCGGTTCCTAAAATCCATGCCATATACACATCCCCTGATAGGGGACGTAACAGGGATTAAACTGATAAGAATAGTGCTACTTAACACACCACTCATATCTGGTGGCACAGTAGATTGCACACGCAGTGCCCCAAATTTGAAGTAGGAGGACTGACCAAGCATCTTTTTCCATCTCCCGGTTCCTAAAATCCATGCCATATACACGTCCCCTGATAGGGGACATAACAGGGATTAAACTGATAGGAATAGTACTACTTAACACACCTTTTAATAATGCAGAGAGAGGCAATGAAGAGAGAGGAGTCTGAAGAAGAGGAGTCAGAGGAGGAAGGTGGCTTTGAGGAGGTGGAAGACCAAACACAGCAGTCGTCCCAGTGGGCTTGTTGTCAGCTTTCGGGGACCCTTGGTGTTGCACGTGGCTGGGTGGAGGAAGAGATCTTCATTGACATCAGTGAGGACAAGGAACGGGACATGGCTAGCCTGGTATCCAACCTTGTGCAAATGGGGAGTTTGCGGTTGTGCAAATGGACTGTTTGCGGTTCGTTAAACGGGGAGTTTGGTATGTCACTGTGAAGCGGACGTAACCCTTACACTACCTGATCAATACAACATCATACCTGATGTTTTAAAGCACGTTATTCCAAACAATTTAGGAATGTTAGGTGATTTATGCCCTTTATGGATTAAAACAAGACTCTGCATCAACTATGTAATTTTCCGTGGGAGTTTTGCCATGGATCCCCCTCCGGTTTGCCCGTTTGCGAACATTTGCGGAAATTCGCATTCGCCGTTCGCGAACGGAAAATTTTAAGTTCGCAACATCACTACTTCTAAATCTTCCTATTGAAAATTATGATATACTGTATATATATATCATTTATACAGACCGCAGTTGCTAGATTGAAATTGACAAAGTTATTTTCCTCCTTTATTGTGGCGACATTTCAGGGAAAATCTTCCCTTCTTGGTCTGTCACTACCAGGGTACTGGTAAACCAATTATATAAATATATATATATATATATATATATATATATATATACAGGGAGTGCAGAATTATTAGGCAAGTTGTATTTTTGAGGATTCATTTTATTATTCTACAACAACCATGTTCTCAATGAACCCAAAAAACTCATTAATATCAAAGCTGAATAGTTTTGGAAGTAGTTTTTAGTTTGTTTTTAGTTATAGCTATTTTAGGGGGATATCTGTGTGTGCAGGTGACTATTACTGTGCATAATTATTAGGCAACTTAACAAAAAACAAATATATACCCATTTCAATTATTTATTTTTACCAGTGAAACCAATATAACATCTCAACATTCACAAATATACATTTCTGACATTCAAAAACAAAACAAAAATAAATCAGTGACCAATATAGCCACCTTTCTTTGCAAGGACACTCAAAAGCCTGCCATCCATGGATTCTGTCAGTGTTTTGATCTGTTCACCATCAACATTGCGTGCAGCAGCAACCACAGCCTCCCAGACACTGTTCAGAGAGGTGTACTGTTTTCCCTCCTTGTAAATCTCACATTTGATGATGGACCACAGGTTCTCAATGGGGTTCAGATCAGGTGAACAAGGAGGCCATGTCATTAGATTTTATTCTTTTATACCCTTTCTTGCCAGCCACACTGTGGAGTACTTGGATGCGTGTGATGGAGTATTGTCCTGCATGAAAATCATGTTTTTCTTGAAGGATGCAGACTTCTTCCTGTACCACTGCTTGAAGAAGGTGTCTTCCAGAAACTGGCAGTAGGACTGGGAGTTGAGCATGACTCCATCCTCAACCCGAAAAGGCCCCACAAGCTCATCTTTGATGATACCAGCCCAAACCAGTACTCCACCTCCACCTTGCTGGCGTCTGAGTCGGACTGGAGCTCTCTGCCCTTTACCAATCCAGCCACGGGCCCATCCATCTGGCCCATCAAGACTCACTCTCATTTCATCAGTCCATAAAACCTTAGAAAAATCAGTCTTGAGATATTTCTTGGCCCAGTCTTGACGTTTCAGCTTGTGTGTCTTGTTCAGTGGTGGTCGTCTTTCAGCCTTTCTTACCTTGGCCATGTCTCTGAGTATTGCACACCTTGTGCTTTTGGGCACTCCTGTGATGTTGCAGCTCTGAAATATGGCCAAACTGGTGGCAAGTGGCATCTTGGCAGCTGCACGCTTGACTTTTCTCAGTTCATGGGCAGTTATTTTGTGCCTTGGTTTTTCCACACGCTTCTTGCGACCCTGTTGACTATTTTGAATGAAACGCTTGATTGTTCGATGATTACGCTTCAGAAGCTTTGCAATTTTAAGAGTGCTGCATCCCTCTGCAAGATATCTCACTATTTTTGACTTTTCTGAGCCTGTCAAGTCCTTCTTTTGACCCATTTTGCCAAAGGAAAGGAAGTTGCCTAATAATTATGCACACCTGATATAGGGTGTTGATGTCATTAGACCACACCCCTTCTCATTACAGAGATGCACATCACCTAATATGCTTAATTGGTAGTAGGCTTTCAAGCCTATACAGCTTGGAGTAAGACAACATGCATAAAGAGGATGATGTGGTCAAAATACTCATTTGCCTAATAATTCTGCACACAGTGTGTATATATATATATATATATATATATATATATATATATATATATATATATATATATATATATATTAATTTTTTTTTATTTATTTTTTTGTGCTAAAAAAAAAAACATCAGATATTTATAGAAATTTTTATTAATGAATAAATAGAAAATATTCTTCTATGTGAAGAACATTGAAATGTGAAATATTAATATTTTGTGTCTGGTTAGCTCACTTGGTTTAACTTGATCAGGTTCGCACAACTTGGGTGTTTTTTTTCATGTGTTGTGTTAGTGCTCATGAGCAAACGTCTTACTTTCAAATTGCAATTCGCACACTACCTGCTAAGCACAAAAACTTTACTTCCTGCAGAGTTAACACACGAGCGGGAGCCCTAAATAGTACTCCACTCGTAATTTAGCCCTATATGTGCACATGACCTCTACACCTTAGATAATATAAACATTCACATGCAATGTACATAAACTTTTAAATTTAAAGGTACTCTGTACATTTACATAATCTCAGAACATATCACCTTTTCATCTTCTTTTACCCTTAGTTTTATAAATCATTTTACTATTTTATGAATAAACCTGTAATACAATTTAGCAAATAAAATTAGAAAAAAACAAGTCTGTCTGCTATTACACATAGTAAAGAGAAAATCTGTTCCAACACATAAGTCAGGTATTATAAATATTCAGTGAATTATTTGACTTGTTTTACCTTCATGTAAGCTGTTTATTTTTGCTCCCACCTGATTAAGTGAAAGCCAATGAGAATAATCTGTTTCTAAAATGGTTTCTATTTTGCCATTAGAATTAGGGAAATGCAAATGTCCTGGAAATACACAACTGGGTTTCCAAGACACTGAAACATTATTGTTTCAGTGCACATTTTGATAGACTGGAATAAACCTCATTAAGTTAAAGGGTAATTGAAGACAAAATGAAATGTGAATAATGTATATACAGTACAGCATACAATTTACTTCTGTTACCTTCTAATATAAAATGTATTTTGATATACTTGTTTTTAGTGTCTGAGATTGTGCCATCCTGCTGACTACATCATGTGTTGGTGATATTCACCCTGGACTTAATAACTATTCAGACCACAACAGGTTAAAAAGGGTTCATTTATTGATACACTGCAGTATGGAGAGAAACAAAACAAAGTTTTTTTCTGAGGGGGTCAGTCCCCACCCAGATATTTATACACAGGAGACAGGTCATTCCTGATCTCCATATCTAGGCTAGTACATTTCAACATTGGCTAGACTAACAAAAACAAGGATTTTTCAAATATAGTTACAACATAAGTAAATGACATTTGTTTACAAATTTTAAGTCAGTAAATTATATTCAGTAGGTCTGACAATAAACAATAGACCAAAAAAGGCAAGGTCAGCACTAAAGAAAAAAAGATTGTATGCTTTTCTGAGACATTGAGGCCTATTTATCAAGCCGTCAACTGCAAACACGCTGGAATTCCGCAGCGTAATTGTGGAGAGCCTGATTCCCCTTATTTATCAAAGCCTACAGACCGGCAACATTTGAAATCTGTGACGTAACATATGATCCGCCGGTCTCAGTCCGACACAGATCGATGCTTACGTCATTACAGATGTTCCGAATGCAAATTCGGCACTATCTGACTACTTTTGCTAGTTAACAAATATCTAACAGGTACGCTCGCCACTATTCTGGCCCAGCGTACCTGCTTTTCAATCCGCCACCCTGGAGGCTGCGGATGCCATAGGAATCAATGGGAGTCTGAAAGCAGCGAAAGCTCATGTTCACTGCTGCCCGATATCCCATTGATTACTATGGGAGAATAAAAGTTATGTTTACACCTAACAGCCTAATATAAGCCCTGAGTCTAAACACCCTTAATCTGCCGCCCGACACATTGCCGCCACCTACATTATACTTATTAACCCCTAATCTGCCTCCCCAACACCGCCACCACCTACATTATGCTTATTAACTAGGGATGGGCGAATGTTTCGCAACATTCGAAAAACGGCACAAATTTTAACACATTCGTTCGTTCTAATCGATTTTCGAATGTTCGGTTTTGAATTTTATGATTACATTCGAAAATATTATTTTCGAAAAATTCAAATTTAGATTGTAATAGTATTTCTAATGCTTTTTCTTTAAATGTAATATTCGAATTATGCTATATTCGAATTCGAAAAATTCATATTTAGATTGTATTAGTATTTCTAATGCTTTTTCTTTAAATGTAATATTCGAATTATGCAATACGTGTATTCGAATTCGAAAAATTCGAATTTAGATTGTAATAGTATTTCTAATGCTTTTTCTTTTTTTTTTTTTTGTTTAAATATTTTTATTGAGGCAAATAATATAACAGTATAGCACATAGCAACCACAAACATAGGCCCTTAGCCTGTAAGGGCAATTCTCAAACATATATATCACTGTCGATACATGAAGCATGACAAATCATAATCAAAGTCATAAATGAGATCTTACATTTCAAAAACAATACATATTAGAGAACTAATAGTCAAGAATAATTCTGAAATTGAAGTACTCCTATGTGGTCAAAGGACATAAAAACTGGCCTCAGATTTTTTAACTATAGAACATATATAGCCCTTTTTGGGCCATCAGGACTATAATTGAAAACATATATGAGGGGAAGGTTTATCAACCATAACTATATTAAAGGACTCTTGTATGATTTATAGGGGGTTTTAGGTGGGATCTGTGTCCCGTGGCTTAAGACATAAGCCCCACAAGGGGGGGGGGCAGAGCCCATTAAGGTAGGAACAATCATAACATAAACATAAAGCAGAAAATAGTAGAATTGGACATGAGCTAGTACTAGGAGTGTTAATAGGGCTGTCCAGCTTCCTCTAAACTGAAAATCATCCTTGCTGTAATATTTTGATATATACAGATTGAATCTTGTTTTTTTATCAAATAGCATGAAGGAACAAGTATTACAAGATAGCTATAAGACAAGAGTATAATATAGGATTCTTGTTCAATCATCCGCACTGTAATGTTACTATAGATACAGGTTAATTCCTGGGCTTTTATCTAGTAGCCTGAAGGAAAAGTAGCGTATGTAGATATGCTATACCCTTAATACAGTGTATAATATGGAACCTTGTCCTATTTCCAGGTTTACAATAATACATTTCTAGCCTTGAGTACTGGTGGCTCAAATAATGGATTCTTAACATATCAGACTTGCAGATAAAGCCTACAAACACTAAATACGTACAAGCTATATCTTTAAGTATAAAAGTAATGAAATCATTTTTTGCAGGAGGGAATGAGTGATGAGACTAAATGGGGATTAATGCGGAAAGGTTTTCACAAAACTCCTAAGAGAGATATGTAAAGATTAATTCTGCGATTTTACCTCTAGAGAAGTACATAGGGTGGACTACAGAATGAACTAAGGTTCCATAACCCCATATAAATTGCCCAATATCTGGTCTCCTGTGGTGGACAGTGGATACCACAGATTAAGTACTATCATGGGACTGCAGCTAATTACAACCAACATATTTATGTAAATTGTACACCCTATCACATTAGGCCTTATGATCAGTTCGCCATCGGAACTATCAGGGTTAGCTTAATGGTTAGTATATATAAATGGTATAGTCCAAGGCAGGTTAGAAGACTACACTTTATAGAGATTCTTAATACTAGGTCAGAATAGACTCCAAACTGCGTCATCTCGGCCGCTGACAACGCATTAGTACTCCAAATTCCCTAGATGATCTCTCTTAATATACTGTATAAAAATCCTGCCGGACCTAACATAAACCTGCAAGTTCTCCTTTTCTGGTGCCATGATAGTATACAGGTGCATAAAATGTTGCAAATACTTTAAGCGAACTAAGAGCCCTAAACCTATATAATTGTAGCCCCACAGGCATGTCAAATAGTCCCCCCCAAACATTGAAAATGCAAAGCAATTAAACAGTATACTCTTGATGAGAACATAAGACACAAGACATGGGGCATAGCAAAGCATTAACACTTAGCATTGGTCTGTAGTACCCAGAGGTACTTGTACTGAAATGTTACACTATACTATAGCTAGATATGTAAGTCAGGGATCATATTAGACATATAGAAACAATAAACTCCCCAGTATTAGGCACATAGATATTAGCAAAATAAACATGACAGAACTATCTTAGCACTGAAAGGGGTACAGAAAAAAAGGCTTTAGAGTCCCAGCACAGCATTTTCATGAATAGATAGTAAAAACATTTATAGCAACTGATCTTTGTCCATCCTCCATCCAGTGGTAAAAAGTGAGATTTATAGTAGGTGTCAAATTAAATCGTTAATCAACCTCTATTGAACTACAGGGAGTGCAGAATTATTAGGCAAATTAGTATTTTGACCACATCATCCTCTTTATGCATGTTGTCTTACTCCAAGCTGTATAGGCTCGAAAGCCTACTACCAATTAAGCATATTAGGTGATGTGCATCTCTGTAATGAGAAGGGGTGTGGTCTAATGACATCAACACCCTATAAAAGGTGTGCATAATTATTAGACAACTTCCTTTCCTTTGGCAAAATGGGTCAAAAGAAGGACTTGACAGGCTCAGAAAAGTCAAAAATAGTGAGATATCTTGCAGAGGGATGCAGCACTCTTAAAATTGCAAAGCTTCTGAAGCGTGATCATCGAACAATCAAGCGTTTCATTCAAAATAGTCAACAGGGTCGCAAGAAGCGTGTGGAAAAACCAAGGCGCAAAATAACTGCCCATGAACTGAGAAAAGTCAAGCGTGCAGCTGCCAAGATGCCACTTGCCACCAGTTTGGCCATATTTCAGAGCTGCAACATCACTGGAGTGCCCAAAAGCACAAGGTGTGCAATACTCAGACACATGGCCAAGGTAAGAAAAGGCTGAAAGACGACCACCACTGAACAAGACACACAAGCTGAAACGTCAAGACTGGGCCAAGAAATATCTCAAGACTGATTTTTCTAAGGTTTTATGGACTGATGAAATGAGAGTGAGTCTTGATGGGCCAGATGGATGGGCCCGTGGCTGGATTGGTAAAGGGCAGAGAGCTCCAGTCCGACTCAGACGCCAGCAAGGTGGAGGTGGAGTACTGGTTTGGGCTGGTATCATCAAAGATGAGCTTGTGGGGCCTTTTCAGGTTGAGGATGGAGTCAAGCTCAAATCCCAGTCCTACTGCCAGTTTCTGGAAGACACCTTCTTCAAGCAGTGGTACAGGAAGAAGTCTGCATCCTTCAAGAAAAACATGATTTTCATGCAGGACAATGCTCCATCACACACGTCCAAGTACTCCACAGCATGACTGGCAAGAAAGGGTATAAAAGAAGAAAATCTAATGACATTGCCTCCTTGTTCACCTGATCTGAACCCCATTGAGAACCTGTGGTCCATCATCAAATGTGAGATTTAAAAGCAGGGAAAACAGTATACCTCTCTGAACAGTGTCTGGGAGGCTGTGGTTGCTGCTGCACGCAATGTTGATGGTGAGCAGATCAAAACACTGACAGAATCCATGGATGGCAGGCTTTTGAGTGTCCTTGCAATGAAAGGTGGCTATATTGGTCACTGATTTGTTTTTGTTTTGTTTTTGAATGTCAGAAATGTATATTTGTGAATGTTGAGATGTTATATTGGTTTCACTGGTAAAAATAAATAATTGAAATGGGTATATATTTGTTTTTTGTTAAGTTGCCTAATAATTATGCACAGTAATAGTCACCTGCACACACAGATATCCCCCTAAAATAGCTATAACTAAAAACAAACTAAAAACTACTTCCAAAACTATTCAGCTTTGATATTAATGAGTTTTTTGGGTTCATTGAGAACATGGTTGTTGTTCAATAATAAAATGAATCCTCAAAAATACAACTTGCCTAATAATTCTGCACTCCCTGTAGATATGTTATACATCAGAATCCAAAAAAACAGTCACACTAACTCACATACATGGGTTCAGAGGGCTGGAGGGAATAAATATTGTTCTTACCAGTATCTTAGACACGGCTGGGAAATCTTATGTGTCTATACTGCCATCTAGTGGGCCAGGGAGAATATGAGCAGCAGAGGGGAAAAAAGGAAACAGATCACATTTAAATGAACACAGGCTCTATTAACTCAGAATGTTATCTATTCTCTCAATAAAGTAGCTACCTGAACATCAGAATATTGAAACCTACCCCGAGAACAGTCCAGTGTATGTTCAAAGTCACTACACCTAAACAAAAACAAAAGCTCACTCAGAAATGTCCAGCTATGAGTCCCGAGTTATGGAACCCTCTGCTGCAGAAAAGTTATGGAATCTATCCCACGCCTAGTCGTTGAAGCAGGTGGGTGTTGGCTAGTTGACACTGTTCCTTGTAAAGGCCCCGTCTGTTAAGGGCTGCCAGGGGACCGTCAACCCATACATATCTCTTGAACTTAATTGCATAGCAGAGATCATTACCATGCATCCTATTGGCACTTAGTGGGGTGTGATTTGAAGAAGCAGGTTCAATCACAATCTGTAGAGTGGCTAAAACAGGGACTGCTGCATCAGTAAGGCCCCTTTTCTGATTCCCATGGTCGGGATGAAATGGGCCTGAAAAATTGGAGTTAGGCAGTATTTTTATTACGAGCCAACCTCTCTGGTTTGTAGTTGTAGCCGGTTTCTCCGGTCTTGTCCTGAGGTCTGGGCTAGTCGCATCCTTCCCACCTTCTATAGTGAGTGAGTGCCCAGAAATGTGGATGCTGTTCTGCGAAGGGAATCTGGTCAATTCCGTGCTGTCTGATTGTGTGTGCAACTGATGTCTCACCATCAGGTCGTCATGGAAGGCTCTGGAGAACAGCGTTACAGGGCTCAGGAGGATCAGTAGTGTGCAGTAGTGAACTTGTGCCATCTTGGGAAATCTTCTGCGTAGTCAGTGTCTCGCCCCACTGCATAACTAGTGTGCGCATTCCAGATAAATGTTCTCCCAGCAAGTCGCATATTTCTTCCTCTAACGCCCTGTCCATCCTTATTATTAGGAAGAGGATTGCACAGAGTAGTTCCCTATGTGAATGGCGTCCTCATTGATAGTTACCGCTGCCTCATATTTCTTTCCAGCAGTTGCCAGAGAGCATATGTAGATGTTGCACCCAGAGTTTCAGGAGACCTGAGAGTAAATCCTCAAGTGGGAATCAAATATATATTTCACTAATATTCCATAGTTTTGAATAAAAAACTCCCCAAAATCTATAATAACTCTGGGAGCTCCTGCAATGTACGTCTGCTCACTTCTGCATTCGGCTCCACCCCCCCTAATGTTTTTTCTTTAAATGTAATATTCGAATTATGCAATATTCAAATTAAAAAAATTCTAATTTATATTCGAATTTGAAAAATTCGAATTTATATGTTTGTAATAGTATTTCTAATGCTTTCTTTAAATGTAATATTCAAATTATGCAATATTCTATATGTAAACATTAAAAATGAGTATCTATTATCTATCAATTTACTAGATTCCTGCCCTACCACATGAACTATTGAACTTCTGAATAGTATTTGTTAAATAGAATGTTAAATTCAAAATTTCGAATGTGGACATTCAATATAATTATAAACATTCGAATTCGAAAGTGACATTCTAAAACTGTAAATAACATTCGATTTTCGAATTTTTAAGAATATTCGTTCATATCGACATTCGGATTTAGAATTCGAATTTCGGTAATAACATTGGTTCTAGATTCGAAATTAGAAAATTTACACATTCGCCCATCCCTATTATTAACCCCTAATTATTAACCCCTAACCCCACCACCGCCACTTACATTATACTTATTAACCCCTAATCTGCCACCTTGACCCCGCCGCCACTTACATTATACTTATTAACCCCTTATCTGCTGCCCAGTCACCGCCACCACCTACATAAAAATATTAACCCCTATCCCGCCGCTCCCGGACCCTGCCGACACCTAAATAATGTATTAACCCCTATCCCACCGCTCCTGGAGCCCACCGCAACTAAATAAAGTTATTAACCCCTAAACCCCTGGCCTCCCACATCACTACCATTTGCTAAACATATTAACCTCTAAACCGCCAGCCCCCCACATCGCCATAAATTAAATTAAGCTATTAACCCCTAAACTTAACAACCCCTTAACTTTACATTAAATATTAACTCATCCCTATCTTATAATAAATTAAAATTTACCTTTAGATTTAAATTAAATTATATTAAACTAATAATTAACCTACCCTAACTCTTATACTAAAATTACATTAAACTATATTAAACTAATAAATACCCTATCCTAACTATTATACTAAAATTACATTT
This sequence comes from Bombina bombina, assembly GCF_027579735.1. Taxonomy (NCBI): domain Eukaryota; kingdom Metazoa; phylum Chordata; class Amphibia; order Anura; family Bombinatoridae; genus Bombina; species Bombina bombina. The sequence goes on along the minus strand of NC_069501.1, from coordinate 877,581,844 downwards.
AACTATAAATTAAATTAAATATATTATATAGTTAAAAACCTAACCCTACTCAAATAATTTAAATCTACTATTAAAAATTGCAAAAAACTAACAAGTAAGTTACACAAAATAACAAACACTAAGTTATGAAAAAAAATAAACACTAAGTTACAAAAAATAAAAAATAAATTATCAAATATTTAAACTAATTACACCTAATCTAAGAGCCCTATGAAAATAAAAAAGCCCCCAAAAATAAAAAAAAAACCCTAGCCTACAATAAACTACCAATGGCCCTTAAAAGGGCCTTTTGCGGGGCATTGCCCCAAAGAAATCAGCTCTTTTACCTGTAAATAAAAATACAAATACCCCCCAACAGTAAAACCCACCACGCACACAACCAACCCCCAAAATAAAAACCTAATCTAAAAACCTAAGCTCCCCCAATGCCCTGAAAAGGGCATTTGGGTGGGCATTGTCCTTAAAAGGGCATTTAGCTCTTTTTCCTTGTCCAAACCCTAATCTAAAATTAAAACCCACCCAATAAACCCTTAAAAATACCTAACACTAACCCCCGAAGATCCACTTACAGTTTCTGAAGACCCAACATCCATCCTCAACGAAGCGGCAGAAGTCCTCATCGAAGTCGGCAGAAGTCTTCATCCAAGAGGGCCGATGTCTTCATCCAACTGGGCAGAAGTCTTCATCCAGATGGCATCTTCTATCTTCATCCATCTGGCGTGGAGCTGCTCCATCTTCAAGTCATCCGGCGCAGAGCATCCTCTTCTTTCGACGTCTTCTTTACAATGAGGTTTTCCTTTAAATGACATCATCCAAGATTCCGATTGGCTGATAGAATTCTATCAGCCAATTGAAATTAAGGTTGAAAAAATCCTATTGGCTGTTGCAATCAGTCAATAGGATTGAGCTTTCATCCTATTGGCTGATCCAATCAGCCAATAGGATTAAGCTGGCATTCTATTGGATATTCCAATCAGCCAAATTTTATAATTTATTTTTCGTTTTTTGTAACTTTGTAATTTTTAATAGTAGATTTAAATTATTTGAGTAGGGTTAGGTTTTTAACTATATAATATATTTAAAGGGACAGTCAAGTCCAAAAAAAAACCTTTCATGTTTTAAATAGGGCATGCAATTTTAAACAACTTCCCAATTTACTTTTATAACCAATTTTGCTTTGTTCTCTTGGTATTCTTAGTTGAAAGCTAAAACTAGGAGGTTCATATGCTAATTTCTTAGACCTTGAAGACTGCCTCTAATCTGAATACATTTTGACCACTAGAGGGCATTAGTTCACATGTTTCATATAGATAACATTGAGCTCATGCACGTAAAGTGACCTAGGAGTGAGCACTGATTGTCTAAACTGCATGACTGTCAAAAGAACTGAAATAAGAGGGCAGTCAGCAGAAGCTTAGATACAAGATAATTACAGAGGTAAAATGTGTATTATTATAACTGTGTTGGTTATACAAAACTGGGGAATGGGTAATAAAGGGATTATCTTTTTTTTTTAAACAACAAAAATTCTGGTGTTGACTGTCCCTTTAATGTAATTTGTAGTTTAATGTAATTTTAGTATAATAGTTAGGGTAGGTTAATTATTAGTTTAATATATTTGAATATAATTTTAGCATAATAGTTAGGGTAGGTTAATTATTAGTTTAATATAGTTTAATGTAATTTTAGTATAACAGTTAGGGTAGGATAATTAATAGTTTAATATAGTTTATTTTAATTCTAAAGGTAAGTTTTAATTTATTATAAGATAGGGATAAGTTAATATTTAATGTAAAGTTAAGGGGTTGTTAGGTTTAGGGGTTAATAGGTTATTTTGTTTATGGCGATGTGGGGGGGCTTTATTTAGTTGCGGTGGGCTACGGGAGTGGAGGGATAGGGGTTAATACATTTAGCTAGTTGCTTTGGGCTCCAGAAGCAGCAGGATAGGGGTTAATACATTTATTAGAGTTGCGGTAAGTTCTGGGAGCAGCGGGATAGGGGTTAATAACTTTATTTAGTTGCGGTGGTGTCCGGGAGCGGCGGGATAGGGGTTAAACATTTTAGTATAGTGGCAGTGTTTAGTGACAGGATATAAATAAAGCTGTTGAAAAACATAATTTATGTAAGAATTTACCTGATAAATTAATTTCTTTCATATTAGCAAGAGTCCATGAGCTAGTGATGTATGGGATATACAATTCTACCAGGAGGGGCAAAGTTTCCCAAACCTCAAAATTCCTATAAATACACCCCTCACCACACCAACAATTCAGTTTAACAAATAGCCAAGTAGTGGAGTGATAAAAAAAGGAGTAAAAAGCATCAACAAAGGAATTTGGAAACAATAGTGCTTTATACAAAAAAAATCATAACCACCATAAAAAAGATGTGGGCCTCATAGACTCTTGCCAATATGAAATAAATGAATTTATCAGGTAAGTTCTTACATAAATTATGTTTTCTTTCATGTAATTGGCAAGAGTCCATGAGCTAGTGAGGTATGAGATAGCAATACCCAAGATGTGGAACTCCACGCAAGAGTCACTAGAGAGGGAGGGATAAAATAAAAACAGCCATTTTTCACTGACAAAAATTAATCAACAACCCAAATATAAGTTTATTCTCATAAATGAAAAGAAAAACTTAAAACATAAGCAGAAGAATCAAACTGAAACAGCTGCCTGAAGAACTTTTCTACCAAAAACTGCTTCCGAAGAAGCAAATACATCAAAACGGTAGAATTTAGTAACTGTATGCAAAGAAGACCAAGTTGCTGCTTTGCAAATCTGATCAAATTAAACTTCATTCTTAAAAGCCCACAAAGTGGAGACTGATCTAGTAGAATGAGATGTAATTCTCTGAAGCGGGGCTTGACCCGACTCCAAATAAGCTTGATGAATCAAAAGCTTTAACCACGATGCCAAAGAAATGACGGAAGCCTTCTAACCTTTCCTAGAACCAGAAAAATAACAAATAGACTAGTCTTCTTGAAATCTTTAGTAGCTTCAACATAATATTTCAAAGCTCTTACCACATCCAAAGAATGTAAGGATTTCTCCAAAGAAATCTTAGGATTAGGACACAAGGAAGGGACAACAATTTCTCTATTAATGTTGTTAGAATTCACAACCGTAGGTAAGAATTTAAATTAAGTCAGCAAAACCTCCTTATCCTCATGAAAAATCAGTAAAGGAGATTCACAAGAAAGAGCAGATAATTCAGAAACTCTTCTAGCAGAAGAGATGACCAAAAGGAACAACACTTTCCAAGAAAGTAGTTTTATATCCAAAGAATGCATAGGCCCAAATGGAGTAGCCTGTAAAGCCTTCAAAACCAAATTAAGACTCCAAGGAGGAGAGATTGATTTAATGACAGGTTTGATACAAACCAAAGCCTGTACAATACAGTGAATATCAGGAAGCTTAGCAATCTTTCTGTGAAATAAAACAGAACGAGCAGAGATTTGTCCCTTTAAGGAACTTGCAGACAAACCCTTATCCAAACCATCCTGAAGAAACTGTAAAATTCTAGGAATTCTGAAAGAATGCCAAGAGAATTTATGAGAAGAATACCATGAAATATAAATCTTCCAAACTCAATAATAAATCTTTCTAGAAACATATTTACGAGCCTGTAACATAGTATTAATCACTGAGTCAGAGAAACCTCTATGACTAAGAACTAGGCATTAAATTTCCATACCTTCAAACTGAATGATTTGAGATCCTAATGGAAAAACGAACCTTGAGACAGAAGGTCCGGCCTTAATGGAAGTGGCCAAGTTTGGCAACTGGACATCCGAACAAGATCCACATACCAAAACCTGTGAGGCCATGCTGGAGCCACCAGAAACACAAACAATTGCTCCATGATGATTTTGGAGATCACTCTTGGAAGAAAAACAAGAGGCGGGAAAATATAAGCAGGTTGGTAACACCAAGGAACTGCTAACGCATCCACTGCTTCTGCCTGAGAATCCCTGGACCTGGACAGGTACCTGGGAAGATTCTTGTTTAGATGAGAAGCCATCAGATCTATTTCTGGAAAACCCCACATCCGAACAAACTGAGAAAACACATCTGGATGGAGGGACCACTCCCCCGGATGTAAAGTCTGATGGCTGAGATAATCAGCTTCCCAATTGTCTATACCTGGGATATGAACCGCATAAATTAGACAAGAGCTGGATCTGAGATACTTCTTTCATAGCTAGGGGACTGTGAGTCCCAACCTGATGATTGACATATGCCACAGTTGTGATATTGTCTGTCTGAAAACAAATGAATGGTTCTCTCTTCAACAAAGGCCAAATCTAAAGAGCCCTGAAAATTGCACGGAGTTCCAAAATATTGATTGGTAATCTCGCCTCTTGAGATTTCCAAACCCCTTGTGCTGTCAGAGATCCCCAAACAGCTCCCTAACCTGAAAGACTCGCATCTGTTGATCACAGTCCAGGTTGGACAAACAAAAGAGGCCCCTAGAACTATACGATGATGATTTAACCACCAAGTCAGAGATAGTCGAACATTGGGATTTAAGGATATTAATTGTGATATTATTGTATAATCCCTGCACCATTGGTTCAGTATGCAAAGCTGGAGAGGTCTCATATGAAAACGAGCAAAGGGGATTGCGTCCAATGCTGCAGTCATGAGACCTAAAACTTCCATGCAGAAAGCTACTGAAGGGAATAACTGAGACTGAAGGTTCCAACAGGCTGCAACCAATTTTAAACATCTCTTGTCTGTTAGAGACAGAGTCATGGACACTGAATCCATCTGGAAACCTTAAATGGTGACCCTTGTCCGAGGAATCAAATAACTTTTTGGTAAATTGATCCTCGAACCATGTTTTTGAAGAAACAACACTAGTGTATTTGTGTGAGATTCTGCAGAATGTAAAGACTGAGCTAGTACCAAGATATAATCCAAATAAGGAAACATGCCAATACCCCTGCAATACTCCACTCTCTGATTACAGAGTGTAGGGCACCAATAACCTTTGAAAAGATTCTTGGAGCTGTTGCTAGGCCAAAAGGAAGAGTGACAAATTGGTAATGCTTGTCTAGAAAAGAGAATCTCAGAAACTGATAATGATCTGGATAAATTGGAATATGAAGATATGCATCCTGTAAGTCTATTGTGGACATATAATGCCGGTGCAGAACAAAAGACAGAATAGACCCTATTGTCACCATTTTGAAAGTTGTACACTTACATAATGATTCAAAATTTTCAGATCCAGAACTGGTCTGAATGAATTTTCTTTCTTTGGGACAATGAATAGATTTGAATAGAACCCCAAACCCTGTTCCTGAAACGGAACCAGCATGATTACCGATGAAAACTCCAGGTCTGAAACACACTTCAAAAAAGCCTGAGCCTTTACTGGATTTGCTGGGATGCGTGAGAGAAAATATCTTCTCACAGGAGGTCTTGCTCTGAATCCTATTCAGTACCCCTGAGAGACAATACTCAGAATCCATTGATTTTGGACAGAATTTGTCCAAATATCCTTGACAAATCTTAATCTGTCCCCTACCAGCAGAGCTGGAATGAAGGCCGCACCTTCATGCGGACTTGGGGGCTGGCTTTGGTTTCTTAAATGGCTTGGATCTATTCCAATTTGAAGAAGATTTCCAACTGGAAACAGATTCCTTGGGGGAAGGATTGGGTTTCTGTTCCTTAATTTTTCTAAAGGAACGATAACAGTTAGAAGCTTTAGATTTACCCTTAGGTCTTTAATACTGAGGCAAAAAACTCCCTTCCCTTAGTGACAGTTGAAATAATCGAATCCAACTGAGAACCAAATAACTTATTACCTTGGAAAGAAAGAGATAGCAATTTAGACTTAGAAGTCATGTCAGCATTCCAAGATTTAAGCCACAAAGCTCTTCTAGCTAAAATAGCTAAAGACATAGATTTAACATCAATTTTGATGATATAAAAAATGGCATCACAAATAAAATGATTAGCATGTTGAAGCAAGTGAACAATGTTAGACAAATCAGAATTCAATTCTTGTTGCGCTAAATTTTCCAACCAAAAAGTTAATGCAGCTGCAACATCAGCCAAAGAAATTGCAGGCCTGAGAAGATGACCAGAATATAAATAGGCTTTCCTTAGATAACATTTAAGTTTCCTATCTAAAGGAGCTTTAAAAGAAGTACTATCTTCCATAGGAATAGTAGTATGTTTAGCAAGAGTAGAGAAAGCCCCATCAAATTTGGGGATCTTTTCCCAAAACTCCAATGTAACTGCTGGCAAAAGATACAATTTTTTAAACTTTGAAGAAGGAATAAAATAAGTAACAGGCCTATTCCATTCCTTAGAAATCATATCAGAAATAGCATCAGGAACTGGAAAAAACCTCTGGAGTAACCACAGGAGGTTTATAAACAGAATTTAAACGTTTACTAGTTTTAGTATCAAGAGGACTAGTTTCCTCAATATCCAATGTAATCAACACTTCTTTAACAAACAACGAATATACTCCATTTTAAATAAATAAGTAGATTTGTCAGTGTCAATATCTGAGGAAGGATCTTCTGAATAAGATAGATACTAATCATAGGAGGATAATTCAGTATGTTGTCGGTCATTTGAAATTTCATCAACTTTATGAGAAGTTTTAAAAGACCTTTTACATGTATTAGAAGGCGGGATGGCAGACAAAGCCTTCTGAATAGAATCAGTAATAAAAAAAAAAAAAATTCACATGTATATCTTGTACATTAGATGTTGAAGAAACAGCAACAGGCAATGTACTATTACTGATGGACACATTCTCTGCATGTAAAAGTTTATCATGATAACTATTATATACCACAGCTGAAGATATAATATCCACAAGTTTACAACAAATGTACTTAGCTTTGGTAGAACTGTTATGCAGCAGGGTTCCAACAGTGATTTCTGAGACAGAATCAGATTGAGACATCTTGCAAACGTAAGAGAAAAAAACAATATATAAAGCAAAAATATAAATTTCCTTATATGGCAGTTTCAGGAATGGGAAAAAAATGCAAACAGCATAGCCCTCTGATAGAGAAAAAAACGCAAAAGGCATATAGGAATGGGGTTTTAAATAATGAAAATATTTGGTGCCAAGTAAGAAGCACAACAAACAGAAAAAAAAATTTGGCGCTAAGAACATCCGTAAATGACATACTTGCGTCATTGAAGACGCAAACCTGTGAAAGGACTCGGCGCCGACTAAGACGCCGGAAATGACAAATTTTGCGTCATTGAACGTAACTTTGCACCAAAAATATATCACGTCAAAAATTACGCAATATACTTTGGCATTTTGCTCCCTCGCAAGCCTAATTCTGCATGCAAATTTAAAATGACAGTCAATTGAAAAAAGACTATACCCCAGGTAAGAAATACATTTTTCCTAAAAATGCATTTCCCAGATATGAAACTGACAGTCTGCAAAAGGAAATATACTGAAACCTGAATCATGGCAAATATAAGTACTATACATATATTTAGAACTTTATATAAATACATAAAGTGTCAAACCATAGCTGAGAGTGTAATGAAAACATACTTACCAAAAGACACCCATCCACATATAGCAGATAGCCAAACCAGTACTGAAACAGTTATCAGTAGAGGTAATGGAATATGAGAGTATATCGTCGATCTGAAAAGAAAGGTAGGAGATGAATCTCTACGACCGATAACAGAGAACCTATGAAATAGATCTCCCCTGAGGAAAACCATTGTATTCAATAGAAAGTCAGTTCCACAGCACCTTTCAATATAAAATGTCCTTTATTAGCAACAAAAGTTGCTAATAAAGGACATTTTATATTGAAAGGTGCTGTGGAACTGACTTCCTGTATTATACCTTGGAGCTAGTGGTCGCTAGCCAATCCATCGTGTACCTGGCCGCATTAGGCCCTTCACTTGTTTGCTGGGTTACTCTTGTTTTTATTTTATTCAATAGGTGATACTCCCTTCACATCCCTCTGACATTCACTGTACTCTGAGAGGAATCCGGCTTTAAAATGCTGAGAAGCGCATATCAACGTAGAAATCTTAGCACAAACTTACTTCACCACCTCCATAGGAGGCAAACGGCTAGATTTAGAGTTTTGTCGGTAAGGACCCACGTAGCTAACGCCGGCTTTTTTCTGGCCGCAACATAAAAATAACTCTGGTATTGAGAGTCCACATAAAGGCTGCGTTAGGCTCCAAAAAAGGAGCGTAGAGCATATTTAACGCAGCTTCAACTCTCGATACCAGAGTTGCTTACGCAAGCGGCCAGCCTCAAAAATGTGCTCGTGCACGATTCCCCCATAGGAAACAATGGGGCTGTTTTAGCTGAAAAAAAACCTAACACCTGCAAAAAAGCCGTGTTCAGCTCCTAACGCAGCCCCATTGTTTGCTATGTGTAAACACTTTGTCAGGTTAGGAAATGTCCAGAAGAAGACCCAAATGCTAGGGCGAACTTAATCAACACCCTTGCACTCTGAGTTTAATCCAGGACGTGACCCCACGACAACCTCCAAAAAACAATTTACTCACGATATGGAGCAGGGTTAGCCTGTGCCCAAAGTAATTCAAGATATCAGCCAGATAGACTTCTGAATAAGGAACTGGTTTCAGGAAATGTCTTCCACAGAATCAGGAGAGCAGGGATAGTCCACTTATACTCAGACAGAAGAAGGGTAAAACAGGAAACAGTTAATAATGCAGGAGTAGGTAATTTGTTATCAGGCAGTTTGAGGGTAAACACTGTGTAGATAGTCTTTGCAGAGTATGCAACAGGTAATCAGGCAGGTTTGAATGTTAACACTGTGTAGTCAGAACTTGCAGAGTTAACAACAAGTAATCAGGTAGTTTGAGGTTTAACACTGTGCAGACAGTCTTTGCAGAGTATGCAACAAGTAATCAGGCAGTTTGAAAGTTTCACAAAACAAACAGTACTTGCATTGTTTGGAGACAGGTAATCAGGAGGTTGAAGGTTAATCCAGCATAGTAAGTCCTTGAAGAGATTGGCAACAGAAAAGCAGCAGTTAGAGAGATTTCACAGTGAATTCACCACAGAAGCCACAAAGTTAAACAAACAAACGGGCACTGGAGAAACAGGAAGCCCGAAATAAAAAGCCTGGTTGTGACATCATCAGGAAGGGGTGGCTCAGACACCTGTCAATCAAGCACACAGAGAGGACTGCAGAGCTTCCCAGCAGCTGAGCGTGACAGTGCCCCCTCCTCAAGGACCCCTCCGGGGGACCCGACCGGGCCTGGCAGGGTATTTCTTGTGAAAAGACTTGACAAGAGCTGGAGCATGAACATGAGAGGCCGGTTTCCAAGATCGTTCAGAGATAGGATAGCCCTTCCAATGGACCAGGTAGTACAGCCGATTGCCCCGTAGCTTGGAATCGAGAATCTGGCTGACTTCAAACTCAGAAGTTCCCTCTACGGAAAGTGGAGGAGGTGGTTTACTCTTGATAGAGTACCGATTGTAGATGACTGGCTTGAGTAGGGAGACATGAAACACTGGATGGATCTTGAGAGTCTTGGGTAATTCCAGGCGGTATGCAGAAGAACAAACTCTGGGAACAATTCGAAAAGGTCCAATGTACTTAGGACCGAACTTGGTACAAGGTTGTTTTAGACGTATGAATCTGGTGGATAAAAATACTCTGTCTCCAGTACGAAGTAAAGGAGCCTTGCACCTTCTGCGATCAGCATATTTCTTATGTCTTATGGAAGAAGAGAGTAGATTTTGACGAATGAGTTGCCAGTGATTACTGAGATTTTTCACTATACGATCTGCTCCAGGGACTTCAGTAGAACTGGTAATCATAGGAAAGGTTCTAGGTTCAAATCCATAAGCTGCCTTAAAGGGAGAGGTCTGTAATGAGGCGTTATAGCGTGAGTTGTGAGCTAATTCCGCCAAAGGCAATAACTGAGACCAGTTGGAGTGGTGATGGTCTACATAATGTCTAAGAAAAGATTCCAAGGCTTGATTTACACGCTCAGTATGTCAGTTGGATTGAGGATGGTGTGCAGTAGAAAGAGATATGTTGATTCCGAAGTGCTTACAAAAAGACCTCCAAAATTTGGAAACAAATTTGACTCCACGATCTGAGACTATATCAGTGGGAAAACCATGTAAACGAGATATATGTAGAACAAACAGTTCAGAAAGTCTTTGAGCTGAAGGCAAGCCTGGAAGAGGTATGAAGTGAGCAGACTTGGAGAACCGATCCACCACTACCCAAATGGTCATATTTCCAGCAGAAACAGGAAGATCTGTAACAAAGTCCATGGATAGCTGAGACCTAGGGTAATGAGGAATAGGAAGAGGGTGTAATAGACCAAAGGGTCGATGAGAAGATTGTTTTTTCGAAGCACAAGAGCTACAAGCAGCAATATAATCCTTAACATCCCTCCTCATAGTGGACCACCAAACATGCTGCTACAGTTTCCACAATGTATTGGTTATTCCAGGATGACCTGCTGAAATGTTGTCATGAGCCCAACGTAGAAGCTTAAGACGTAATCCTTTGGGTACATACAGGATACCAGAAGGTAGTTTGCAAGAAGATGGTACCCGGACTTGAGCAGCATGTAAAGCCTGTACTGGAAAAGAGGATACTTGAGCCAAAACTTTGACTGGACGTAGTATAGGTTCTGAATCCAATGGAGAAGGTTCAGAAGATTGGAACTGCCTAGATAAAGCATCTGCCTTGGAATTTTTTGAACCAGGAACATAGGAAAGTACAAAATTAAACCTGGAGAAGAACAAGGCCCACCGAGCCTGACGAGGATTGAGACGTGTAGCTGTTTGGAGGTATAAAAGATTCTTGTGATCTGTCAGAATGAAAAAAGGTTGACTGGTACCCTCTAACCAATGCCTCCATTCATCCAAAGCTAATTTTATAGCCAAAAGCTCCTTATTGCCCACATCATAATTTAACTCAGCAGGAATTAATTTTTTCAAAAAGAACGCCACAGGATGTATCTTGCTGGTAGTTGGATCACGTTGGGAGAGAACAGCTCCAGCTGCTATAAAGGAAGCGTCAACCTCCAAAATAAACTGGAGATCAGGAATTGGATGACTGAGAAGAGGTGCAGAAGAAAATGCTGATTTTAGCATTTCAAAAGCCTGTACTGCTGAAGAGGACCAGTTCTTACAATTTTGCCCTTTCTTAGTTAGAGAAGTTAGTGGAGACGTGATGTCAGCAAACTTCTTTATAAACTTTCTATAGTAATTGGAAAAGCCAAGAAACCTCTGCAGGGATTTGAGAGTAGTTGGTCTGGGCCAGTCCTTGATAGCCGACAGTTTAGCAGGATCCATCTCAAAACCTAATTCAGAAATGATATACCCCAAAAAGGGGATGGAACTCTGATGAAAAGAGCATTTCTCCAATTTAGCGAACAGGGAATTGTCTCGTAACCTCTGAAGTACCAGTCTTACATGATGTACATGTTCCTGTAATGTTTTCGAATAGATCAGAATGTCATCGAGGTAAATGATAACAAATTGATTTAGATAATCTCTGAAGATTTCGTTAACAAAGTGCTGAAATACTGCTGGTGCATTGCACAATCCGAATGGCATTACCAGATACTCGTAGTGACCAAATCTAGTGTTAAATGCCGTCTTCCATTCGTCTCTTTTACAGATTCTGACCAGATTGTAGGCCCCACGGAGATCTAACTTGGAAAAAATAGAAGCACCTTGAAGACGATCGAATAACTCAGAAATGAGCGGCAGAGGATAGCTGTTTTTGACAGTAATCTGATTCAAGGCTCGATAATCAATACAGGGACGAAGACCTCCATCTTTTTTCCCAATGAAGAAAAAACCTGCACCCACAGGTGAAGAGGAAGGATGAATAAATCCTCTGGCTAAGTTGTCCTTTATGTATTCCTCGAGAGAGACATTTTCTTGACGAGAGAGGGGATAGGTCCTTCCCTTAGGTAGAGGAGCCCCTGAATACAATTCAATAGGACAGTCAAATATCCGGTATGGAGGTAACGTCTCAGCCTCTTTTTTAGAAAACACATCACAAAAGGCATGATAGTAATTAGGCAATGATTCAGGAACTTCCACCATAGCTACGACAGGACAAGATGGTTTAGAGGGATTTTGCAGGCAATGTTTGAAACAGGTAGTTCCCCAGGAAATAAGTTCTCCTTTAGACCATGAGAAAACTGGATCATGAAGCTGCAACCAAGGTAACCCCAGAATCAATGGTATGTGGGGAGAAGAGATGACATCAAAACGAATAATTTCAGAATGAAGTATACCCACAGTCAAAAGAAGAGGAATGGTAGAATGTTGTATGATACCAGAACCTAGAGGCTGTCCACTGACAGTAGTTACCTTAACTAACTGTTTCTTGGCTTGAAGAGGAATCCTGAGAGAGTCAGCAAAGTTTGAATCAATGAATACTCCAGCAGCTCCAGAATCGATGAGAGCTTGAGCTCGAAACTTGGTGTTTCCAAAAGAGATAGTTACAGGAACAAAAAGTTTAGATTTGAGGGAAGACATGGGATTCTGGCTTAACTCTGTCCCTCTATCAAAAGTTAAGCCTTGGCTTTTACTGGCCGGATAGGACAGTCCTTCAGTAAATGTCCTTTGGTACCACAATACAGACATAACCCAAGAGTACTCCTTCTATGGCGTTCAGCTTCTGACAATTTAATAGCTCCTACTTCCATGGGTTCCACAGACTCAGGAGATTGGGAATTATTATTAGAAAGACTTGAGGTTTGAATAGGAGGACGAAAAGAAGATTTAACAAAGGATCTCCGATTCCTATCTCTCTCCTGAAGACGTTCAGAATGCCGGGCGTCAAGAGTAATACATAAATTGATAAGACCCTCCAATGAATCAGGGAGTTCCCGAAATACAAGTTCATCCTTAAGGCGTTCGCAAAGTCCTTTGCGAAAGGCTGCCGGTAATGCTCCATGGTTCCAATCAGTTTCTGCAGCTAAAATCCTGAATTCAATAGCATATTGAGCTACCAAAAGGGATCCCTGTCTCAGATCCAACAATCCTGCCTCAGCAGCTGCAGCCCTCCCAGGCTTGTCAAAAACAGAAGAAAAAATGGACACAAATAATTCCACATCCTGTAGTAACGGATCATTCTTCTCTAAAAGAGGGGACACCCAGGCTAGAGCCTTACCCTTCATGAGGGAAATAATAAAGGTGATTTTGGAAGTAGAATTGGAAAAAACTTGAGGATTGTTTCTGAAGTGTTAACGACACTGATTAAGGAATCCACGGCATTCTTCAGGATTACCGTCATATTTATCTGGAAGTGGGATTCGTGGTATATTCTGTCCAACAGGTTGAGGTGGATTAAAGACAGCATTGGTGCTAGTAGCAGTGGCAGCAGGAGTCGCCGTAGCTTGAGAAGGAACGGAGAGATTATGTAGCAGAACAGTAATCTGGTCAAGCTTGGAATCCAAAGATTGCAAATGAGCAGAATGATTTCCTAGAAGTTGTCCTTGTAGAGCCACAGCCCTGGATAACTCATCAGGGTCCATATTATGGCCCGTTTGTACTGTCAGGTTAGGAAATGTCCAGAAGAAGACCCAAATGCTAGGGCGAACTTAATCAACACCCTTGCACTCTGAGTTTAATCCAGGACGTGACCCCACGACAACCTCCAAAAAACAATTTACTCACGATATGGAGCAGGGTTAGCCTGTGCCCAAAGTAATTCAAGATATCAGCCAGATAGACTTCTGAATAAGGAACTGGTTTCAGGAAATGTCTTCCACAGAATCAGGAGAGCAGGGATAGTCCACTTATACTCAGACAGAAGAAGGGTAAAACAGGAAACAGTTAATAATGCAGGAGTAGGTAATTTGTTATCAGGCAGTTTGAGGGTAAACACTGTGTAGATAGTCTTTGCAGAGTATGCAACAGGTAATCAGGCAGGTTGAGGGTTAACACTGTGTAGTCAGAACTTGCAGAGTTAACAACAAGTAATCAGGTAGTTTGAGGTTTAACACTGTGCAGACAGTCTTTGCAGAGTATGCAACAAGTAATCAGGCAGTTTGAAAGTTTCACAAAACAAACAGTACTTGCATTGTTTGGAGACAGGTAATCAGGAGGTTGAAGGTTAATCCAGCATAGTAAGTCCTTGAAGAGATTGGCAACAGAAAAGCAGCAGTTAGCGAGATTCCACAGTGAATTCACCACAGAAGCCACAAAGTTAAACAAACAAATGGGCACTGGAGAAACAGGAAGGCCGAAATAAAAAGCCTGGTTGTGAAGGGGTGGCTCAGACACCTGTCAATAAAGCACACAGAGAGGACTGCAGAGCTTCCCAGCAGCTGAGCGTGACACACTTCCTACGTCTGCACCTAACACCCTAACATGTACCCCGAGTCTAAACACCCCTAACCTTACACTTATTAACCCCTATTCTGCCGCCCCCGCTATCGCTGACCCCTGCATATTATTATTAACCCCTAATCTACCGCTCCGGACACCGTCGCTACTTACATTATCCCTATGTACCCCTAATCTGCTGCCCTAACATCGCCGACCCCTATATTATATTTATTAACCCCTAATTTGCCCCCCACAACGTCGCCTCCACCTGCCTACACTTAATAACCCCTAATCTGCCGAGCGGACCTGAGCGCTACTATAATAAAGTTATTAACCCCTAATCCGCCTCACTAACCCTATAATAAATAGTATTAACCCCTAATCTGCCCTCCCTAACATCGCCAACACCTAACTTCAATTATTAACCCCTAATCTGCCGACCGGAGCTCACCGCTATTCTAATAAATGTATTAACCACTAAAGCTAAGTCTAACCCTAACACTAACACCCCCCTAAATTAAATATAATTTTAATTTAACGAAATTAATTAACTCTTATTAAATAACTTATTCCTATTTAAAGCTAAATACTTACCTGTAAAATAAACCCTAATATAGCTACAATATAAATTATAATTACATTGTAGCTATTTTAGGATTAATATTTATTTTACAGGCAACTTTGTAATTATTTTAACCAGGTACAATAGCTATTAAATAGTTAAGAACTATTTAATAGTTACCTAGTAAAAATAATTACAAAATTACCTGTAAAATAAATCCTAACCTAAGTTACAATTAAACCTAACACTATACTATCATTAAATTAATTAAATAAAATACCTACAATTACCTACAATTAAACCTAACACTACACTATCAATAAATTAATTAAATACAATACCTACAATTACCTACAATTAAACCTAACACTACACTATCAATACATTAATTAAATACAAAACCTACAAATAACTACAATGAAATAAACTAACTAAAGTACAAAAAATAAAAAAGAACTAAGTTACAAAAAAAAAAAATATATGTACAAACATAAGAAAAATATTACAACAATTTTAAACTAATTACACCTACTCTAAGCCCCCTAATAAAACAACAAAGCCCCCCAAAATAAAAAATGCCCTACCCTATTCTAAATTACTAAAGTTAAAAGCTCTTTTACCTTACCAGCCCTGAACAGGGCCCTTTGCGGGGCATGCCCCAAGAAGTTCAGGTCTTTTGCCTGTAAAAAAAACATACAATACCCCCCCCCAACATTACAACCCACCACCCACATACCCCTAATCTAACCCAAACCCCCCTTAAATAAACCTAACACTAAGCCCCTGAAGATCTTCCTACCTTGTCTTCACCATACCAGGTTCACCGATCGGTCCTGAAGAGCTCCTCCGATGTCCTGATCCAAGCCCAAGCGGGGGGCTGAAGATGTCCATGATCCGGTAGAAGTCTTCATCCAAGCGGGGCAGAAGAGGTCTTCCATCCGATTGAAGTCTTCATCCAGGCGGCATCTTCTATCGACTTCCATCTGGAACGGAGCGGCAGCATCCTGAAGACCTCCGACGCGGAACATCCATCCTGGCCGACGACTGAACGACGAATGACGGTTCCTTTAAATGACGTCATCCAAGATGGCGTCCCTCGAATTCCGATTGGCTGATAGGATTCTATCAGCCAATCGGAATTAAGGTAGGAATATTCTGATTGGCTGATGGTATCAGCCAATCAGATTTAGCTCGCATTCTATTGGCTGATCGGAACAGCCAATAGAATGTGAGCTCAATCTGATTGGCTGATTGGATCAGCCAATCGGATTGAACTTGATTCTGATTGGCTGATAGGATTCTATCAGCCAATCGGAATTAAGGTAGGAATATTCTGATTGGATGATGGAATCAGCCAATCAGAATCAAGTTCAATCCAATTGGATGATCCAATCAGCCAATCAGATTGAGCTCGCATTCTATTGGCTGTTCCGATCAGCCAATAGAATACGAGCTAAATCTGATTGGCTGATTCCATGAGGGGTGTATTTATAGGCATTTATAGGCATTTTGAGGTTTGGGAAACTTTGCCCCTCATGGTAGGATTGTATATCCCATACGTCACTAGCTCATGGGCTCTTGCCAATTACATGAAAGAAAGCCGAATAGCAGCGAGATCGATTACTGTTTAGTTAACAACAGTCCACTGCTCATCGCCCCGTACTTGGTGCGCAGCTTTTTGACAGCTTTTTATATAAATATGGAGAGCGTATTCAGGTCGGCGATGTTAGGCGATGTCAGGTGAGCGTATTGTTGTCGTCGAATGCAAGAAAGTTGACGGCTTGATAAGTACTCCTCATTGTGTTTAAAAAAGAGCATGGTCTCTTCAGTTTCCCACATTCCACTTACCAGAAATGTCCTGGTTTCTCAGAACTTCACTGACTCCACCCACTAATTGCCCATACTTTACCCTATACACTAAGTCTCACCCACAATCCTTCCCCTCTTACTGTGGCGTCACCAGGTACCTTCACCTCCATTTTCACCTTGATCACTGTACATTGGAGTTGAAAAACTTTGAGCTTAATGTCTTTTTAAAAGGTTAGGTTAGATATTTGTGATTCAAATATTTGAATGCAACATTATTTTGTACAGCATGCATAATGCAAAACCATTTTCAAAACTTGGAGATTAATAGGGCACTTGATACAACATTTTTATTCCTTTATTTATATTTCCAGTATATTTCAACTGATATATAATTTTGCAATGTAACTCTTCAAATACCAAAGAAAACAAAATACATATTCATTTCCAGTAAATAATGTATGAGATATGATAAAACATTTACAATATTTCTATAAACTCAAAGCAATGTCATATTACAGCTCTTACACAGCTTTGCTTTGTTGAGTAGATCAGTGAATAGTAATATATATATATATATATATATATATATATATATATATATATATATATATATATATATATATATATATATATATATATACTGTATATATATATATTTATTTTAATGTCACACATTTTAAGGTCCACAAGAGGGAGCTATATAATTTCAAATAGCGTGCTTTGATCACAGTCTTAACAAGTCTTTCACAAATGTGTGAGATTTTATGTGAAGTTTAAGAGTGATTCTAAGCAAGTTAACATAAAATGTTGAAATATAAAATGTACTTCACTGCTTTATTAAATGTTCTTCAATAATACAAAGGAGAGTGAATCATGGTGAAAATTAAACATTTAAATATAAAGCCTTGACTTGTTTTTAGAATTGTTATGCGTTTGTCATTTTTATATTACCTTCAGGAAGCTGTGCAAGTTAATTTATCTACAAATACCAATCCAGGATGATTATATAATGAGTTTAAATGAAATTTCATCTTATGATGCAAGCATATGTTGCTATTTATTAGAGATGTGCAGCCAAGAAATTTTCATTTCGGACAACATTTTCGTTCGGAATATTTAGGGAAATAATTTTCCCTCAATATCGGTTAGCTGCAATATTCGGTATACTGAATTTTCATTAAACATTTGCATTCATTTTCATTAAAAAATAATGTAAATATTTCAAAGCAACAGGGGAAAAGTTAATTTGTGGCTACAAAACTTACCTTAAAGGGAAACTGAACCCAATTTTTTTCTTTCATGATTCAGATAGAGCAAAGCAATCTTCTAATTACTACTGATATCAATTTGTCTTTTTTCTCTTGCTATCTTTATTTGCAAAGCAGGAATGTAAAGCTTAGGAGCTGGCCCATTTTAGGCTCAGCACCCTGGATAGTGTTTGCTTATTGGTGGCTAAATTTAGCCACCAATAAGCAAGTGCAACCCAGGTACTGAATAAAAAATGGGCCGGGTTGTAAGCTTACATTCCTGCTTTTCCAATGAATGTAGCAAGAGAATGAAGAAAAATTGATAATAGGAGCAAATTAGAAAGTTGCTTAAAGTGAAGGTCAATTTTCATCAATGAGTGCCCGGTTTTTAAAAATACTTTTAAAAACAGGGGCACTTTCATTGATGAAAATTAACATTGCACTGGATTTGAAGAAATACTTACCTTTTACTCCTGCAAAGCCAGATCGATGATCCCCCTCCTTCTTCTTCCTGCTGTAGACCACAGCAATGACGAAACTGGCTTCCTCCAATCACAGCCGGGCATCACGAGCTGGACACTCTGGGGTGCAAGCTATGATTGGAGGAAACCGGTTTTGTCATTTCTGACATCAGTACAGAGGAACTGAGGCTGAGATCGGCGATCTGGTTTTGCAGAAGTAAAAGGTAAGTAGTATTTCTTCAAATCCAGTGCAATGTAAATTTTCATCAATAAAAGTGCCCCTGTTTTTAAAAATATTTTTAAAAACCGGGCACTCATTGATGAAAATTGACCTTCACTTTAAAATTGCACACTCTATCTGAATCATGAAAGAAAAAAATGTGGGTTCAGTTTCCGTTTTATGTGCTCTGGAGAGCATGGCAAGCACACTAAGGTAAGTATTAATCACTTAAAAAAAATAAAGTAAACAAATGAATACTGATGATTTTCATTGGTGTTTTCATTCATAAATTTGTTCACAAATGTTCATCTCTTCAATGTATTAGTTGAAAATTATTCTGTAAAGAAAAGTGTATTCTATAAAACATGTACATAACTAGGTACATGGTAAAGCAATATGTTTAACCCCTGCAGCAGTTTCTGCCAGTACTCTGAGGCCTAGATTTGGAGTTCGGCGGTAAAAGGGCTGTTAACGCTCCGCGGGCTTTTTTCTGGCCGCACCATAAATTTAACTCTGGTATCGAGAGTTTAATCAAATGCTGCGTTAGGCTCCAAAAAAGGAGCGTAGAGCATTTTTACCGCAAATGCAACTCTCGATACCAGAGTTGCTTACGGACGCGGCCGGCCTCAAAAACGTGCTCGTGCACGATTCTCCCATAGGAAACAATGGGGCTGTTTGAGCTGAAAAAAAACCTAACACCTGCAAAAAAGCAGCGTTCAGCTCCTAACGCAGCCCCATTGTTTCCTATGGGGAAACACTTCCTACGTCTGCACCTAACACCCTAACATGTACCCCGAGTCTAAACACCCCTAACCTTACACTTATTAACCCCTAATCTGCCGCCCCCCGCTATCGCTGACCCCTGCATATTTTTTTTAACCCCTAATCTGCCGCTCCGTAAACCGCCGCCACCTACGTTATCCCTATGTACCCCTAATCTGCTGCCCTAACATCGCCGACCCCTATATTATATTTATTAACCCCTAATCTGCCCCCCTCAACGTCGCCGACACCTGCCTACACTTATTAACCCCTAATCTGCCGAGCGGACCTGAGCGCTACTATAATAAAGTTATGAACCCCTAACCCGCCTCACTAACCCTATCATAAATAGTATTAACCCCTAATCTGCCCTCCCTAACATCGCCGACACCTAACTTCAATTATTAACCCCTAATCTGCCGACCGGAGCTCACCGCTATTCTAATAAATTGATTAACCCCTAATGCTAAGTCTAACCCTAACACTAACACCCCCCTAAGTTAAATATAATTTTTATCTAACGAAATAAATTAACTCTTATTAAATAAATTATTCCTATTTAAAGATAAATACTTACCTGTAAAATAAATCCTAATATAGCTACAATATAAATTATAATTATATTATAGCTATTTTAGGATTAATATATATTTTACAGGCAACTTTGTAATTATTTTAACCAGGTACAATAGCTATTAAATAGTTAAGAACTATTTAATAGTTACCTAGTTAAAATAATAACAAATTTACCTGTAAAATAAATCCTAACCTAAGTTATAATTAAACCTAACACTACCCTATCAATAAAATAATTAAATAAACTACCTACAATTACCTACAATTAACCTAACACTACACTATCAATAAATTAATTAAACACAATTCCTACAAATAAATACAATTAAATAAACTAGCTAAAGTACAAAAAATAAAAAAGAACTAAGTTACAGAAAATAAAAAAATATTTACAAACATAAGAAAAATATTACAACAATTTTAAACTAATTACACCTACTCTAAGCCCCCTAATAAAATAACAAAGACCCCCAAAATAAAAAATTCCCTACCCTATTCTAAATTAAAAAAGTTACAAGCTCTTTTACCTTACCAGCCCTGAACAGGGCCCTTTGCGGGGCATGCCCCAAGAATTTCAGCTCTTTTGCCTGTAAAAGAATAAATACAATACCCCCCCCCCCAACATTACAACCCACCACCCACATACCCTTAATCTAACCCAAACCCCCCTTAAATAAACCTAACACTAAGCCCCTGAAGATCTTCCTACCTTGTCTTCACCATACCAGGTTCACCGATCCGTCCTGAAGAGCTCCTCCGATGTCCTGATCCAAGCCCAAGCGGGGGCTGAAGAGGTCCATGATCCGGTCAAAGTCTTCATCCAAGCGGGGCAGAAGAGGATCTTCCATCCGATTGAAGTCATCATCCAGGCGGCATCTTCTATGGTCTTCCATCCGGAGCGAAGCGGCAGGATCCTGAAGACCTCCAGCGCGGAACATCCATCCGGACCGACGACTGAACGACGAATGACTGTTCCTTTAAGGGACGTCATCCAAGATGGCGTCCCTCGAATTCCGATTGGCTGATAGGATTCTATCAGCCAATCGGAATTAAGGTAGGAATTTTCTGATTGGCTGATGGAATCAGCCAATCAGAATCTAGTTCAATCCGATTGGCCGATCCAATCAGCCAATCAGATTGAGCTCGCATTCTATTGGCTGATCTGAACAGCCAATAGAATGCGAGCTCAATCTGATTGGCTGATTGGATCAGCCAATCGGATTGAACTTGATTCTGATTGGCTGATTCCATCAGCCAATCAGAAAATTCCTACCTTAATTCCGATTGGCTGATAGAATCCTATCAGCCAATCGGAATTCGAGGGACGCCATCTTGGATGACGTCCCTTAAAGGAACCGTCATTCGTCGTTCAGTCGTCGGTCCGGATGGATGTTCCGCGCTGGAGGTCTTCAGGATCCTGCCGCTTCGCTCCGGATGGAAGACCAAAGAAGATGCCGCCTGGATGATGACTTCAATCGGATGGAAGATCCTCTTCTGCCCCGCTTGGATGAAGACTTTGACCGGATCATGGACCTCTTCAGCCCCCGCTTGGGCTTGGATCAGGACATCAGAGGAGCTCTTCAGGACGGATCGGTGAACCTGGTATGGTGAAGACAAGGTAGGAAGATCTTCAGGGGCTTAGTGTTAGGTTTATTTAAGGGGGGTTTGGGTTAGATTAGGGGTATGTGGGTGGTGGGTTGTAATGTTGGGGGGGGGTATTGTATTTATTCTTTTACAGGCAAAAGAGCTGAAATTCTTGGGGCATGCCCCGCAAAGGGCCCTGTTCAGGGCTGGTAAGGTAAAAGAGCTTGTAACTTTTTTAATTTAGAATAGGGTAGGGAATTTTTTATTTTGGGGGTCTTTGTTATTTTATTAGGGGGCTTAGAGTAGGTGTAATTAGTTTAAAATTGTTGTAATATTTTTCTTATGTTTGTAAATATTTTTTTTATTTTCTGTAACTTAGTTCTTTTTTATTTTTTGTACTTTAGCTAGTTTATTTAATTGTATTTATTTGTAGGAATTGTGTTTAATTAATTTATTGATAGTGTAGTGTTAGGTTAATTGTAGGTAATTGTAGGTAGTTTATTTAATTATTTTATTGATAGGGTAGTGTTAGGTTTAATTATATCTTAGGTTAGGATTTATTTTACAGGTAAATTTGTTATTATTTTAACTAGGTAACTATTAAATAGTTCTTAACTATTTAATAGCTATTGTACCTGGTTAAAATAATTACAAAGTTGCCTGTAAAATAAATATAAATCCTAAAATAGCTATAATATAATTATAATTTATATTGTAGCTATATTAGGATTTATTTTACAGGTAAGTATTTAGCTTTAAATAGGAATCATTTATTTAATAAGAGTTAATTTATTTCGTTAGATAAAAATTATATTTAACTTAGGGGGGTGTTAGTGTTAGGGTTAGACTTAGCTTTAGGGGTT
Organism: Bombina bombina; assembly: GCF_027579735.1. NCBI lineage: Eukaryota > Metazoa > Chordata > Amphibia > Anura > Bombinatoridae > Bombina > Bombina bombina. Next base: position 877,559,444 of record NC_069501.1, on the reverse strand, counting down.
AATCAATTTATTAGAATAGCGGTGAGCTCCGGTCGGCAGATTAGGGGTTAATAATTGAAGTTAGGTGTCGGCGATGTTAGGGAGGGCAGATTAGGGGTTAATACTATTTATGATAGGGTTAGTGAGGCGGGTTAGGGGTTCATAACTTTATTATAGTAGCGGTGAGGTCCGCTCGGCAGATTAGGGGTTAATAAGTGTAGGCAGGTGTCGGCGACGTTGAGGGGGGCAGATTAGGGGTTAATAAATATAATATAGGGGTCGGCGATGTTAGGGGTAGCAGATTAGGGGTACATAGGGATAACGTAGGTGGCGGCGCTTTGCGGTCGGAAGATTAGGGGTTAATTATTTTAAGTAGCTGGCGGCGACGTTGTGGGGGGCAGGTTAGGGGTTAATAAATGTAATACAGGGGTCGGCGGGGTTAGGGGCAGCAGATTAGGGGTACATAAGTATAACGTAGGTGGCGGTCGGCAGATTAGGGGTTAAAAATTTTAATCGAGTGGCGGCGGTGTGGGGGGACCTCGGTTTAGGGGTGCATAGGTAGTTTATGGGTGTTAGTGTACTTTAGGGTACAGTAGTTAAGAGCTTTATGAACCGGCGTTAGCCAGAAAGCTCTTAACTCCTGCTATTTTCAGGCGGCTGGAATCTTGTCGTTAGAGCTCTAACGCTCACTTCAGAAACGACTCTAAATACCAGCGTTAGAAAGATCCCATTGAAAAGATAGGCTACGCAAATGGCGTAGGGGGATCTGCGGTATGGAAAAGTCGCGGCTGAAAAGTGAGCGTTAGACCATTTAATCACTGACTCCAAATACCAGCGGGCGGCCAAAACCAGCGTTAGGAGCCTCTAACGCTGGTTTTGACGGCTACCGCCGAACTCCAAATCTAGGCCTGAGTGTCCCAAGCAGCACTTTAGCTATGTGTTTTACCCCAGCTTAAATAGCTTTGCCAGGTCATTAGTAATTTATTATATCATTTTAATAAGAGTATATCATTTTCTCGCTATAAAAGCCCTTTAATGTTTGAGATAAACTTCATTTTTATACTCAAATACTATTGTACTATTTGCTGAATAGCTAACTTTTCTTCTTTATCTCAGAGTTCAACTTTATAATGTTGTTAGGTTTTGACTTGCTGTTATGAATTATATAAGACATTTTTATATTACATTTGCTCCTTATATATCTATATCTATATATGCACGTAAACAAATGTATTTGTAATTAAAGAGAAATTAAACAAAGCTTGTCTATTTTATGCATTGTTTAAACATGTTTAACATACTTTTTGAGTTAAAGTTCTTTATTTTTATTTTGAAACAACAGGTCTGTGGTATGGATGTTCATTCTCTGGTATGGAGATTTCTCACAGTTCTGTTGGTGGACAATAACACCTATTTTTGTAATAAAAAAAATACTAAGCAGCGGATGGTGCAAATGCATCAGTTCTTCAAGCAAATGAGTCTGCCAAAGGGACGTCAGCAGCATGGGGCAGACTTACCCAGCAATATCGGTTGTAAACACAGATGACGATCTTTCCTGAGCTTGGTTATTCTTGGTTAGCATTCACCATTCTCCTTCAGTTTACTACGCTTCAGCAGGACTTATATGTTTGGTTCTGGATAGTAACCAGGCCAGTGACTGAACATCAACCACCCTCCTCCATCCAAGGATGTATGTGAAGAGACTATTTTGTACAAGATTTTGTGTGGACAATGCCTTCAACTGAAACCTCTTGTAAATATTTCTAAACAAGCATTGTTCAGCTCTTGATATGGTTGCCATTTAATCTATAACCCCCCCTGAGCCTTTTTTTGTTTAATATCTCCCTACCCCCACAGGTCAAGTACAGTATATAAAGCACTTTCCATAAGAAGCCATATCCCAGGAATTTAACTTGTACTATATATAGTGATGTCACATGTACATACTTGTATAGAAAGTTTGTACATATACTTATAAAAACACAATCACTATTCTTAAGCATGTTGAACTATTTCAATTGTATATATGTTTCTGTAAACACTTTGGAGCCTACAGGCTCTCCAGAAACAGCAGTTATGGAGCAGTGTTCACAAAGACTGCTGCTCCATAACCCTGTCTGCCTGCTCTGATGAGGCGGACAGGAATCGCCGGAATTCAACCCGATTGAGTACGATCGGGTTGATTGACACCCCCTGCTGGCGGCCGATTGGCCGAAAGTCTGCAAGGGGCGGCGTTGCACCAGAAGCTCTGGTGAGCTGCTGGTTCAATGCTGAATACGGAGAGAGTATTGCTCTCCGCATTCAGCGATGTCTGTCAGACCTGATCCACACTGTCGGATCAGGTCCGACAGACATTTGTTAAGAATGCCTCATAGGGTTGTTTGGATTTTTTTTTTTTCCAAATGGTTGGGGCAATGGCAATAGACAAAAAAACAAACAAAAAAAAATGGGTTATTCATATCAAGTTGCCAAATAATTTCTTAACTTAAATGAAATTTTGTATGTGTGAATACTGTAAATGTTTGACTCTGACCTTTTTTTATAGAGGTATGCAGAGGGCTTTGTCCCCTAGCAAAAGAACCACTGTAGACTTTTTGACAATTAAAAATGAAACCCTGTATTTAATTAAAAAACAAAACAAAAAACCCCCACCTATTTTTGTAATAAAAAAAATACTAAGCAGTGGGCTCCACTATAGAAATTATTGCAATATGTATTATTCAACATTTTAAAAAGATGTTATCTTTATGTTTTTAAATTTCATTTGTGCAGTGTCCATTACTTCCTATTTCAGCCCTACAAGGAAGCTGGGGTCCCTACAGGGAGGCTTATCTAGCTTGATGTCATAAATATTCTAGAGTAACTTGAGTTGAATAACTATTCAAATAAAGATAGCAAGACAGTAATTCCATTTTGCTCATGCTCAGAGACAGAATCACCTAAAGTTCAAAAGATGTCTCCTCACTTATCTCCCTAAGTCCAGTGGCTAAAATGAGAGATTGTAAGATTGTAAATACTAAGGACTAGATTTAGAGTTTGGCGATAGCCGTCAAAACCAGCGTTAGAGTCTCCTAACGCTGGTTTTGGGCTACCGCTGGTATTTAGAGTCAGTCAGGAAAGGGTCTAACGCTCACTTTGCAGCTGTGACTTTTCCATACCGCAGATAGCCCCATTTGCGTATCCTATCTTTTCAATGGGATCTTTCTAACGCTGGTATTTAGAGTCGTGGCTGAAGTGAGCGTTAGAAATCTAACGACAAAACTCCAGCCGCAGAAAAAAGTCAGGAGTTAAGAGCTTCTTGGATGACGTCCCTTAAAGGAACCTTCATTCGTCGTCTAGTCGTCGGAAGAAGAGGATGGATCCGCGCTGAAAGTCTTGAAGATCAGCCGGTCGTCATCGGATGGAAGAACATAGAAGATGCGGCTTGGATGAAGATGTTTGCCGGTCCGGTTGTCCTCTTCTGCCCGCTTGGATCAAGACTTAAGCCGGAGGATGGATGTCTTCAGCCGCCCGCTTGGGCTTGGATCAAGACATCGGAGCCTGGACGGATTGCTGATACCCGGTGTGGTGAAGATAAGGTAGGAAGATCTTCAGGGGCTTAGTGTTAGGTTTATTTAAGGGGGGTTTGGGTTAGATTAGGGGTATGTGGGTGGTGGGTTGTAATGTTGGGGGGGGTAATGTATGTTTTTTTTCCAGGCAAAAGAGCTGAATTCTTTGGGGCATGCCCCACAAATGGCCCTTTTAAGGGCTGGTAAGGTAAAAGAGCTTTTCTATTTTAATTTTAGAATAGGGCAGGACATTTTTTTATTTTTGGGGTCTTTGTTATTTTATCAGGGGTCTTGGAGTAGGTGTAATTAGTTTAAAATTGTTGTAATATTTTTCTAATGTTTGTAAATATTTTTTTAATTTTTTGTAACAGTTCTTTTTTATTTGTTGTACTTTAGTTAGTTTATTTAATTGTATTTAATTGTAGGTATTGTATTTAATTAATTTATTGCTAGTTTAGTGTTAGGTTTAATTGTAACTTAGGTTAGGATTTATTTTACAGGTAATTTTGTAATTATTTTAACTAGGTAGCTATTAAATAGTTACTAACTATTTAATAGCTATTGTACCTGGTTAAAATAATTACAAAGTTGCCTGTAAAATAAATATTAATCCTAAAATAGCTACAATATAATTATAATTTATATTGTAGCTATATTAGGGTTTATTTTACAGGTAAGTATTTAGTTTTAAATAGGAATAATTTATTTAATAAGAGTTAATTTATTTCGTTAGATTTAAATTATATTTAATTTAGGGGGGTGTTAGTGTTAGGGTTAGACTTAGCTTTAGGGGTTAATACATTTATTAGAGTAGCGGCAAGCTCCAGTCGGCAGATTAGGGGTTAATAATTGTAGGTAGGTGGAGGCGACGTTGTGGGGGGCAGATTAGGGGTTAATAAATATAATATAGGGGTAGGCGGTGTTATGGGCAGCAGATTAGGGGTACATAGGTATAATGTAGGTTGCGGCGGAGTACGGAGCGGCAGATTAGGGGTTAATAATAATATGCAGGGGTCAGCGATAGTGGGGACGGCAGATTAGAGGTTAATAAGTGTAAGGTTAGGGGTGTTTAGACTCGGGGTATATGTTAGAGTGTTAGGTGCAGACTTAGGAAGTGTTTCCCCATAGGAAACAATGGGGCTGCGTTAGGAGCTTAACGCTGCTTTTTTGCAGGTGTTAGGTTTTTTTTTTCATTTCAAACTGCCCCATTGTTTTCTATGGGGGAATCGTGCACGAGCACGTTTTTGAAGCTGGCCGCGTCCGTAAGCAACGCTGGTATTGAGAGTTGCAGTTTGCAGTGGCGGTAAATATGCTCTACGCTCCCTTTTTTGGAGCCTAACGCAGCCATTCTGTGAACTCTAAATACCAGCGGTATTTAAAAGGTGCGGGAAGAAAAAAGCATACATAGCTAACGCACCCCTTTGGCCACAGAACTCTAAGGCCTAGATTTGGAGTTTTGCGGCCAAAGGGGTGCGTTAGCTATGCATGCTTTTTTCTGGCCGCACCTTTTAAATACCGCTGGTATTTAGAGTTCACAGAATGGCTGCGTTTTCAGTGCGTTAGGCTCCAAAAAGGGAGCATAGAGCATAATTTACAGACACTGCAACTCTAAATACCAGCGTTGCTTACGGACGTGGCCAGCTTCGAAAACGTGCTCGTGCACGATTCCCCCATAGGAAACAATGGGGCTGTTTGAGCTGAAAAAAAACCTAACCCCTGCAAAAAAGCAGCGTTAAGCTCCTAAAGCAGCCCCATTGCTTCCTATGGGGAAACACTTCCAATGTCTGCACCTAACACCCTAACATGTACCCCGAGTCTAAACACCCCTAACCTTACACTTATTAACCTCTTATCTGCTGCCCCCGCTATCGCTGACACCTGCATATTTTTTTAACCCCTAATCTGCCGCTCCGTACACCGCCGCAACCTACGTTATCCCTATGAACCCCTAATCTGCTGCCCCTAACACCGCCGACCCCTATATTATATTTATTAACCCTTAATCTGCCGCCCCCAACGTCGCCTCGACCTACCTACAATTATTAACCCCTAATCTGCCGACCGGACCTCACCGATACTATAATAAATGTATTAACCCCCAATCCGCCTCACTCCCGCCTCAATAACCCTATAAGAAATATTATTAACCCCTAATCTGTCCTCCCTAACATCGCCGATACCTAACTTCACTTATTAACCCCTAATCTGCCGACTGGAACTCACCGCTACTATAATAAATGTATTAAACCCTAAAGCTAAGTCTAACCCTAACACTAACACCCCCTAAGTTAAATATAATTTAAATCTAACTAAATAAATTAACTCTTATTAAATAAATTATTCCTATTTAAAGCTAAATACTTACCTGTAAAATAAACCCTAATATAGCTACAATATAACGAATAATTATATTGTAGCTATTTTAGGATTTATATTTATTTTACAGGCAACTTTGTATTTATTTTAACCAGGTACAATAGCTATTAAATAGTTATTTACTATTTAATAGCTACCTAGTTAAAATAATTACAAAATTATCTGTAAAATAAATCCTAACCTAAGTTACAATTAAACCTAACACTACACTATCAATAAATTAATTAAATACAATACCTACAATTATCTACAATTAATCCTAACACTACACTATCAATAAATTAATCAAATACAATACCTACAATTATCTACAATTAAACCTAACACTACACTATCAATAAATTAATTAAATGCAATACCTACAAATAAATACAATTAAATAAACTAACTAAAGTACAAAAAAATAAAAAAGAACTAAGTTACAAAAAATAAAAAAATATTTACAAACATTAGAAAAATATTACAACAATTTTAAACTAATTACACCTACTCTAACCCCCCTAATAAAATAGCAAAGCCCCCCAAAATAAAAAAAATGCCCTACCCTATTCTAAATTAAAAAAGTTCAAAGCTCTTTTACCTTACCAGCCCTGAAAAGGGCCATTTGCGGGGCATGCCCCAAATAATTCAGCTCTTTTGCCTGTAAACAAAAACACATACAATACCCCCTCCCAACATTACAACCCACCACCCACATACCCCTAATCTAACCCAAACCCCCCTTAAATAAACCTAACACTAAGCCCCTGAAGATCTCCCTATCTTGTATTCACCACACCGGGTTCACCGATCGGTCCAGAAGAGCCTCTGATGTCTTCATCCAAGCCCAAGCGGGGGCTGAAGAGTGACGGCCATCCTCCGGCTGAAGTCTTGATCCAAGCGGCAAATGAAGAAGTCCATCTTCTGGAAGAAATCTTCATCCTATCTGGGCAGAAGAGGACATCTGGACCAGCAAACATCTTCATCCAAGCCGCATCTTCTATGTTGTTCCATCCGATGACGAGCGGCTGATCTTGAAGACCTCCGCCGCGGATCCATCCTCTTCGTTCGACGTCCAACTGAAGAATGAAGGTTCCTTTAAGGGACATCATCCCTCGAATAGGATTCTATCAGCCAATCGGAATTAAGGTAGGAAAATTCTGATTGGCTGATGGAATCAGCCAATCAGATTCAAGTTCAATCCGATTGGCTGATTGGATCAGCCAATCAGATTGAGCTTGCATTCTATTGGCTGATCGGAACAGCCAATAGAATGCAAGCTCAATCTGATTGGCTGATCCAATCAGCCAATGGGATTGAACTTGAATCTGATTGGCTGATTCCATCAGCCAATCAGAATTTTCCTACCTTAATTCCGATTGGCTGATAAAATCCTATCAGCCAATCGGAATTGGAGGGACGCCATCTTGGATGATGTCCCTTAAAGGAACCTTCATTCTTCAGTTGGACGTCGAACGAAGAGGATGTATCCGCGCCGGAGTTCTTCAGGATCAGCCGCTCGTCATTGGATGGAACAACATAGAAGATGCGGCTTGGATGAAGATGTTTGCCGGTCCGGATGTTCTCTTCTGCCCAGATAGGATGAAGATTTCTTCCCGAAGATGGACTTCTTCATTTGCCACTTGGATAAAGACTTCAGCCGGAGGATGGACGTCACTCTTCAGCCCCCGCTTGGGCTTGGATGAATACATCGGAGGCTCTTCTGGACCGATCGGTGAACCCGGTGTGGTGAATACAAGGTAGGGAGATCTTCAGGGGCTTAGTGTTAGGTTTATTTAAGGGGGGTTTGGGTTAGATTAGGGGTATGTGGGTGGTGGGTTGTAATGTTGGGGGGGGGTATTGTATGTGTTTTTTTTACAGGCAAAAGAGCTGAATTTCTTGGGGCATGCCCCGCAAATGGCCCTTTTCAGGGCTGGTAAGGTAAAAGAGCTTTGAACTTTTTTAATTTAGAATAGGGTAGGGCATTTTTTAATTTTGGGGGGCTTTGTTATTTTATTAGGGGCCTTAGAGTAGGTGTAATTAGTTTAAAATTGTTGTAATATTTTTCTAATGTTTGTAAATATTTTTTTATTTTTTGTAACTTAGTTATTTTTTAATTTTTGTACTTTAGTTAGTTTATTTAATTGTATTTATTTGTAGGTATTGTATTTAATTAATTTATTGATAGTGTAGTGTTAGGTTTAATTGTAGATAATTGTAGGTATTGTATTTAATTAATTTATTGATAGTGTAGTGTTAGGTTTAATTGTAGATAATTGTAGGTATTTTATTTAATTTATTTATTGATAGTGTAGTGTTATGTTTAATTGTAACTTAGTTTAGGATTTATTTTACAGGTAATTTTGTAATTATTTTAACTAGGTAACTATTAAATAGTTATTAACTATTTAATAGTTATTGTACCTGGTTAACATAAATACAAAGTTGCCAGTAAAATAAATATTAATCCTAAAATAGCTACAATATAATTATTATTTATATTGTAGCTATATTAGGGTTTATTTTACAGGTAAGTATTTAGCTTTAAATAGGAATAATTTATTTAATAAGAGTTAATTTATTTTGTTAGATTTAAATTATATTTAAGTTAGGGGGTGTTAGTGTTAGGGTTAGACTTAGCTTTAGGGGTTAATACATTTATTATAGTAGCGGTGTGGTCCGGTCGGCAGATTAGGGGTTAATAATTGTAGGTAGGTGGAGGCGACGTTGGGGGAGGCAGATTAGGGGTTAATAAATATAATATAGGGGTCGGCTGTGTTAGGGGCAGCAGATTAGGGGTACATAGGTATAATGTAGGTTGCGGCGGTGTACGGAGCGGCAGATTAGGGGTTAAAAAAAATATGCAGGTGTCAGCGATAGCGGGGGCGGCAGATTAGGGGTTAATAAATATTATGTAGGTGTCGGCTGTATTAGGGGCAGCAGATTAGGGGTACATAGGGATAACGTAGGTGGCGGCGGTGTGCGGTCGGCAGATTAGGGGTTAAAAAATTTTAATAGTGTGGCGGCGATGTGGAGGGGCCTCGGTTTAGGGGAACATAGGTAGTTTATGGGTGTTAGTGTACTTTAGAGCACAGTAGTTAAGAGCTTTATAAACCGGCGTTAGCCCAGAAGGCTCTTAACTACTGACTTTTTTCTGCGGCTGGAGTTTTGTCGTTAGATTTCTAACGCTCACTTCAGCCACGACTCTAAATACCGGCGTTAGAAAGATCCCATTGAAATGATAGGATACGCAAATGACGTAAGGGGATCTGCGGTATGGAAAAGTCGCGGCTGCAAAGTGAGCGTTAGACCCTTTCCTGACTGACTCTAAATACCAGTGGTAGCCCAAAACCAGCATTAGGAGCCTCTAACGCTGGTTTTGACGGCTAACGCCAAACTCTAAATCTAGCCGTAAATCTAGCCGTAATTTAGCAAAAAAAAAATGTTGCTATTTTTTTGTTATTGTTTTTTTTTTTACACAATCTTTCTTTCTTTTTGTTTACTTTGATTTAATATATTTGTTTTTTACCAAAGAAGAAGTACTGTATCAAATACCTTAAAGAGAAAACTATTTGAATGTCCCTTTACGCTCTCACAATTATTAGATATGGATCAATATTGTAATCAGTTAATCTGTGATTTGATAAACCTTGATTAGGCATGTGATACACAAATAGTTTTTATATGCACTCATTATTTTATGAAGCAAAAAACAGAGTTAGATATCCATTCTACAATTACCATTGAAAAATGTTCAATAAAAAAAACCCATCAGGTCACACCTTTTGTTTTACAGAGCATTAATTTGATTACCACTTAATTTTGTGTTACATTTAAACTTCCTGCATTGCATCAACCTTCCTCCTGCTGCAGTTTCCATGGCAACATTCCTAGAATTCATTTTCAATTACTTGGAATCTGGGCCAGTACTTGACCACATGAAATTTTGTGCTAGCAGAATCCTTAAGTGCTCCATGTCATGCCCTCTTTGGTATATATTTGTTTATAAAAAATACATGACATGCATCTATCTATTCAATTAATGCCCTTTGAGAGACAAAAACTGACTTAGTAAAGTGTACTTAACAATTTTCTTCACTGCTTATTAGTCAATTGGTGTCCTTCACAAATCTTCTTACATCAGAAGTCAACAAGGTTTTCAAATGCTGGAATTCTCCCAAATATTATAGCATGCGCAAAAAACAAAGTTACCTCACATAAACAAAGTACCTATGTTAAATCTCAAAGACATTTACAGAGGAGATTATGGTAGAAAATAGCTGTTAAATAACATTCGTCAACACAAACATTATCTTGCTCAGTTGCAAATACAAATTGACAAAAGAAGATCACTAAAAATGTAACAAGAAAAGGTTGTTAAAATAAAGGTGTTTTGTGTCTGTCATTCCAGTAAGCAATAAACTGGGAATAGTGCCCTTTATCTCCCATAGTGTAAGGTACTGTGTTGCATCATAGACCTAGAAGGGCCACACTAGGAAATCAAACCAGCCCTGGAAATGTTTGAAAACCGGCCCTGAAGTAAGCTTGCCTGAGTCCTTCTCTCTTGACCTAAATTTTTATTTTTAATTTGTAATATCAGCAATAACCTGGGCGCACTAATTTTTTACCTTGAGCGCAGTTAGCGCTCATGAGCAATAACAATGTATTTTTCACTTGTTATCTAGGACCACTGCAATCCATTTACACAATTACCTTGACTACTGAAAATTTATTATAAATGGTCTCCCAAGCTAGTTTTCTTCCCCACAATCTATTGTGACACCAAGTCTGACACATTTTCTATAACAACACTCCTTATCTGTTACATCTGTCTATCTGTCATTCTTCCATTTGCCTTGAGAATACAATTACAAATCCTGACCTTAATGTACAAAGCCCTTTAAAAACTCTTCATTGTAATACATCTCTTCTGTGTTTTCAAACATTTTCCAACCTTCCCCCTTGCTGCGCCTGAAATAATTTTTAATTTTGTTTTTCTCCTTACCTCCTCACAATTTTATTATCAGTAGTTATCTAGAGCTGTACCTCACTTTGTAAGATTTACCTTAACCCTTCAGAGTTTCCTTAAATACACATCTGTTCTGAAATACATGTAATCTGCATTCACTTATTTCTCTTATTTCTCACATCAAAGCCCCCACCATTTCTTTCATCCATTCTGAATTATTTTCCTTTAGCATATAAGGTTACTACTAGCCCACCTGTTCTGTAGATTACCTTACATAAAGGTAAAGTCAGATTATAGCTCATAGACAGGATATGGTATTTGTACATTTTCTCTGTAAACATGCATCTATTATCTTTGTGCTGCAGTTTCCCAGTGATCTCTTGAAAGTCAGCAAAATCAAGTCTTTGGGGTAGATTTATCAAGCAGTGGATGCTGCAATCTACCCCACAATGCTTCCAAATAACCTGAAACAAGAGTTAAGAAGCAGTCATTGTAAGATCACTGCTCCTTAACTGATCCGAAACCTCTGAGGTGGCAGACTGCAATCATCCCGATCAGATACAATCGGAATGATTGGCACACCCTGCTAGCGGCTGATTGGCTGCAAATTTGCAGGGGGCATTTAGCAATGGCGGGCGGACATGATTTGCTACATCGAATCATGCCCGTCCGGCATATGATAAATTGCCCCCTTTATCTGTTCCTTCTCAGATTTAAACCTACAGTATGTTCCTTTGTCCTGGGCAACTAAAGGACTTTGTCTGCAGCAGCCTTCTCAGTCTGTGCATTGCTTAGTATATCTTAAGCCACATTCACATAGTTGCAGATATCCAGCAGTTGTAAAATAGTAAAAATATTGCTTCAATCTCAGTCTTGATGCTCTCATATAGATTTAAAGGGACATGGAACTAAACATTTTTCTTTCATGATTCAGACAGATCCTTCAGTTTCCAATATTAATTTATTATCAAATTTGCTTTGTTCTCATGTTATTCTTTGCTGAAGAGATAACTAAATAGTTAGCGTCCACATGTCAAGAGCACTACATGACAAGAAATAGTGCTGACACCTAGCGCTCTCGTTACAGTGAGGGAAAAAATGATTTGATCCCCTGCTGATTTTGTACGTTTGCCCACTGACAAAGAAATAGCCAGTCTATAATTTTAATGGTAGGTTTATTTGAACAGTGAGACAGAATAACAACAAAAAATCCAGAAAAACACATTTCAAAAAAGTTATATATATTGATTTGCATTTTAATGAGTGAATTAAGTATTTGACACCTTTGCAAAACATAACTTTGTACTTGGTGGCAAAACCCTCTCCAAGTCATTAAGTTTTTGAGGCTGACATTTGGCAACTCAAACCTTCAGCTCCCTCCACAGATTTTCTATGGGATTAAGGTCTGGAGACTGGCTAGGCCACTCCAGGACCTTAATGTACTTCTTCTTAAGCCACTCCTTTGTTGACTCAACCATGTGTTTTGGGTCATTATCATGCTGGAATACCCATACACGACCCATTTTCAATGCCCTGGCTAAGGGAAGGATGTTCTTACCCAAGATTTGAGGGTACAAACATCCCTTTGATGAGGTGAAGTTCTCCTGTCCCCTTAGCAGAAAAACACCCCCAAAGCATAATGTTTCCACCTCCATGTTTGACGGTGGGGATGGTGTTCTTGGGGTCATAGGTAGTATTCCTCCACCTCCAAACACAGCGAGTTGAGTTGATGCCAAACAGCTCAGTTTTGGTCTCACCTAACCACAACACTTTCACCCAGTTCTCCTCTGAATCATTCAGATGTTCATTGGCAAACTTCAGACGGACCTGTACATGGGCTTTCTTGAGCAGGGGGACCTGGCAGGCCCTGCAGGATTTCAGTACTTTGGGGCGTAGTTTGTTATAAATTATTTTCTTGGTGACTATGATCCCAGCTGCCTTGAGATTTTTGACAAGATACTCCTGTGATTTCTCACTATTCTCATGATCATTGAAATTCCAAGAGGTGAGATCTTGCATGGAGCCCCAGACCGAGGGAGATTGACATTTATTTTGTGTTTCTTCCATTTGCAAATAATCGCACCAACTGTTGTCACTTTCTCACCAAGCTGCTTGGCGATGGTCTTGTAGCCCATGCAAATCAATTTATAACGTTTTTGAAATATGTTTTTCTGGATATTTTGTTGTTTTTTTGTCACTCACTGTTCAAATAAACCTATCATTAAAATTATAGACTGATCATTTCTTTGTCAGTGGGCAAACATACAAAATCAACAGGGGATCAAATACTTTTTTCCCTCACTGTAATATATTACTGCAGACACCTGCACACTCCTAAACATACATTCCTGCTTTTAAAGGATAACAAGAAAACTAAGAAAATTTGATAATTCTATATAATAAAAGGCCAGGTATGTTTGTCAGATGCATGCAGTAGAGACTGCGCAAGGGCAAACATACCTGGCCTTGAGCAGCAGAGAAAGTGTTTGGAAGCTACCGTGGAGGGGGGCATGACCAGACTGGCATGCTGTGATGAGGGCGTGGCCGAGCGGGCATGCCGTGATGGGGACGTGGCCGGCAGGCATGACAAGTGGGCATGGGCATGCAGGGGAGAAAGCAAGAGAGGGGAGAGAGAGATAGAGAGGAAGGAAAGCGAGTGAAAGAGAGGAGGGAGAGTGAGCAAAAGAGAGGAGGGAGAGCGAGCAAAAGAGAGCGAAAGAGAGGAAGGAGAGCAAACGAAAGAGAGGAGAGAGAGTGAGCGAAAGAGAGGAGAGTGAGAGTGAAAGAGAGCAAAAGAGAGCAAAAGAGAGCAAAAGAGAGGAGGGGGAGTGAGCAAAAGAGAGTGAAAGAGAGTGAAAGAGAGCAAAGGAAAGCGAGCGAAAGAGAGCGAAAGAGAGTGGAAGAGAGAGAAAGAGAGAAATAGAGAAAAAGAGAGAAAAAGTGAAAAAGAGAGAAAAAGAGAGAGAAAGAGAGAAAAAGAGAGAAAGAGAGAGGGGTAGAGAGAGCAAAAGAGAGAGGAGAGAGAGAGCAAAAGAGGGGGAGAGAGAGTAAAAGAGGGGGGAGAGAGAGAGCAAAAGAGGTAGGAGAGAAAGCAAAAGAGGAGAAGAGAGAGCAAAATAGAGGGGGAAAGAGAGCAAAATAGAGGGGAAAGAGAGAGCAAAAGAGAGGGGGAGAGAGCAAAAGAGGGGGAGAGAGAGCAAATGAGAGGGAGAGAGTGAGCAAAAGAGGGTTAGAGAGAGAGCAAAAAAGAGGGGAGAGAGAGCAAAAAGAGGGGAGAGAGAGCAAAAAAGAGGGGGGAGAGAAAGAGAGCAAAAGAGAGGGGGGGAGAGAAAGAGAGCAAAAAAAGAGGGGGGAGAGGGAGAGCAAAGAGGGGGAGAGAGCGCAAAAGAGAGGGGGGAGAGAGAGCAAGGGGTGAGACCGTGGTACTTAAAAAAATTGGTCCATGTACAGCTTTAGGACTAGTAGCAATATAATAAAGTTGTATGCTCTATCTGATCCATGAAATATTTTGGATTTATGTCCCTTCAATAGTTTTGCCATAATAAGAATATTCAAAAGTTCTTATCATATTAAAAACGTTTTCTAAACATTTCACAGCAGATAATTAAGTATATATATATATAGATAGATAGATATATATATATATATATATATATATATATATATATATATATATATATATATATATATATATATATATATATATTATTTAATGTATTTTTTTTATTTTAGTTATTTTATTTTTTTAAAGCTAAAACCACTTTTTTTCTGCCAATATCCAACAAACATAAACCTGGTTCCAGTTCAGTTAGGAACTTTGGTAATATTTTAACCCTAGTAACTGCTCTTCTTGATTTCAGATGAAAAATCTCACCATACTGGAAAACAGTTTTCTCAATGAATTAAAAAACTTAAAACAATACTTTAAAATATTAAAAGTAAAAAAAAAAAATGAGCAAACATGCCGGGTATACCCATCATGCCCATATACAAATGGCATTTAAATTGTTTAACATTTATAAGCATCATACATTTTACGCATTTAAATTATTTTCTTAGATATTGTTCAAAGGGATCAATCCAAGCACCACACCGTTTTTAATAATTAGTTTTTTTCCCACACCATTTTACCTCATTTTTGTGCCTTACCGTCTTGTGAGACATAAGTTTTGGACAAATGATAATTAGTGCATGGTCCAAATTTTAGTGGTAGCCATTAACAGCTAATATTTAGGAAGTGCTAAGGTATTCTCTATGTATTATGTAAAAGAGATGTTAACTGGGGAAAAGAAAAAAATAACTCTTAGCTGCTGCCGATCATTTTTTGTCAGCAACTATGTAAACGCGCCCGTTTTCTCTTGAAAACACACCTGCTGGCACAGATGTTCTGTATCAGCTATCACTAAACAATAAAAGGCAGCTTCTGGTAGTATTTAGTACTCCAGCATTGTGAGTTCACTCCTTGACTTTGTGTCTGACCCTGTGTCTCTATTGCTGTTTGGATTTATTGGATTTCACCTTTTGCTACATGTGGGACTTGCTGGTGCATGCTGCCTGCCTTGACCCTGGGCTGCCAATTGACATTTTCTTTGCCTCTGCCTTTCCTATTCTTCACTTTGGATCATTAACTGTGTTTCTGTCTGAACTCTACTAGTTTCTTTAAGTTTCTGAATGTGTTATGATTTTTATTAATAATAATTTAATGACATTAATTTCAAAAGTACCAAAACACAGGGAAGTGAATGGAAATAGGTGCTTGCTCAAATGTCATTAATCTTCAGCATTCATTGTATTATTTTTTCTGTATTATTTTCATATCATATCATAGACTAGTGTTTCTTAATCTTGTTGTAAAAAGTACTCCTACAGGCATACATTTCTGCCCTAAGTGACCTTATCACAACACCTAAATGTTATTAGGTTAAAAAAATTAGAGGCAAGTGTGCATTTTGCAGAATGTGACAATTTGGTATCAGATATTTTTTCTGTCTTGAGGGATTTGTTTTAAAATCTACGTTTACTGGATGCAAATGTAACAAAACCGTAAAAATATCACAGCAACAAATAATAAGGAAACCAACTTAAAGAGAAAACACACATGCAAAAAACGTGTTATTTTAATAATGAGGTAATTAATAATCATTAATCATCAGATTTATGCATCTAACTTTATTCTATACATAGTTTATCATGCTCATTTCCTTGTGAAATACTTGAGTATAGAACACTTTACCTGATACATTTCACCATTGCATATTTCCCTTGCAATATTCCATTTTAGTCCTGCATCTATTACAGGGCTACATAACATCTTTTCACATTAATATACAATTTAGCAAAACTTGATAAAAAAAACTTGATAAAAAAAAGTTACTCAACTCCATTCATCAAATGCCACTAAATGTCCAGATTCTAAGGATTCCATTACCTGAGCACAGGGGAATCAGTCACAGTGGGTGAGCAGCTGACCCACCCAGGCAAGGAAATGCAGTCTCCCTTTTTAGAGGTGCTTCAGGGTATATCTGATTTCTTTAATATACAGGGGTCTAGATTGCAAGTGGAGTGCAAAAATATAAGTGTTTTTCTACATTGATATCACTCAAGCACAACTAATATTGCTTCTGTTTTTTGCACTCATACTACAAGAACAAAGTTATTTTTTATAGCTTGAGCTTAGCTTGCGCTAACCCTAACATCTACATGTCAGATAGCGTGGGTACCATAAATCACTCACATAATAGACATATATGGGGACATGCAGTTATATTCATGCCGGATATTGCCCGAGAGTCAAGCCGAAGATGCACTATGCCAAGGATGCACTAAACCAATGATATACAAGTATCATGTAGTCCTGAGCTAGAGGATTAATAATAATAATAATAATGTAATGTATTAATACTGCAGATTTTAAAACACACTACATTTTGCAGCAGTATTCTGGATTGTGTTTGAGCGCAACACTTAACTTAGATCCCTGCACTATCCATTACAATGATAATACAAGTTCATATGCATTAAGATGCTTTGGTTAAAACGTAACCATCCATTTTTAATACTAGACTGTGTTTCTTATTCTTTGTGCAAGGTTACACAAAAGTTAATGCACCCTGCACTATTGCTTGTGCTCCACTAGTATTCTAGCCCTAAATGTTTACATTAGATGTACAAGAGTAAAACTAATAATGAAAGTGCTTAAGTGCCTTTTGCCAATGCTCCAGGTACTCCTAGGAGTTTTGAGAATAAATGCCGCATAATATTAGATTTAACTGATAGTCTGTGGGCTAGTTGGTAGAAGTTAGTTTAAATATTTTTTAGTTATCAAAATTTAGAATGCAAGTGAACATCCTTGTGCATCAAATAATGTCAACATTGTAAGGCAACATGGTCTAGGCTATCACTTCTATGCTTACAATATGCAAATTTTGGCAGCACTCATACGTCTATTTCCCAAAGACAACCTCTGAATATGACGCTGAGCATGTGCACACAATTTCTTTGGTCATCCATGGCTAGGCCTGTTCTGTATGGAACCTGTCCTGTGAAACCACTGTATGGTCTTGCCCACCGTGTTGCAGCTCCATTTCAGGGTCTTGGCAATCTTCTTATAGCCTAGGCCATCTTTATGTAGAGCAACAATTCTTTTTCAGATCCTCAGAGAGTTCTTTGCCAAGAGATGCCATGTTGGCCAGTATTAAAAATAAATCAAAAGTACCACTAGTCACAGTTATGTCCAACACCTTTTTAAGATTACATCAATAAGAGCAAATGTCTCAACACAAGAACATGTGCACGATTTCCACATAGACATCAATGGGGAGAGCTGGCTAAAAAAAAAGCCTAACACCTGCGATCGCAGAGCGTAAAGCTCTGTAACGCAGCCCTATTGATGTCTATGGAGAAAAAAAAGTGTGTTTAAACCTAACACCCTAACATAGACCCCGAGTTTAAACACCCCTAATCTGCAACCCCGACATCGCCAACACCTACATTACACTTATTAACCCCTAATCTGCTGCCCTCAACGTCGCTGACACCTACCTACACTTATTATCCCCTAATCTGCCACTCCCAACATTGCCGCCACCTGCCTACACTTATTAACCCCTAATATGCCAACCCCAACGTCGCCACTGACACTATAATAAAGTTATAAACCCCTAAACCTCTGGTCTCCCACATCAATAACACTAAATAAATTTATTAACCCCTAAGTCTAACTCTAACGCAACCCTAACCCTAACACACCCTAACTTTAACTAAATTAAAATAATTCTAAATAAAACTTACTATTAATAACTAAATAATTCCTATTTAAAAATAAATACTTACCCGTTAAATAAACTCTATCTATCTTAGGTTTTATTTTTATTTCACTGGTAAGTTTGTATTTATTTTAACTAGGTAGACTAATTAGTAAATAGTTATTAACTATTTACTAGCTACCTAGTTAAAATAAATACAAATTTACCTGTAAAATAAAACCTAGCCTGCCTTACACTAAAATCTAGCATTACAATAAAATTAAATAAAATAAATTAACAAAATACAATTATCTAAAGTACAAACAATAATAAACACTAAATTACACAAAATAAAAAATAAATTATCAAAAATAAAAATGAATTACTTCTAATCTAATAGCCCTATCAAAATAAAAAAGCCCCCTAATAAAAAAAACATAGCCTACACTAAACTGCCAATGGCCCTTAAAAGGGCCTTTTGCGGGGCAGTGCCCCAAATAAATCAGCCCTTTTACCTTTAAAAAAATACAACCCCCCCCAACAGTAAAACCCACCACCCACACAATCAAACCCCCCAAATAAAATCCTATCTAAATAAACCTAAGCTCCCCATTAACCTGAAAAGGGCATTTGGATGGGCATTGCCCTTGAAAGAGCATTTAGCTCTTTTACATTGCCCAAAACCCTTAGCTTAATATAAAAACCACCCAATAAACCATTAAAATAAACTAACACTAATTCTAGATGATCCACTTACAGTTTTTGAAGACTTGACATCCATCCTCATCCAGGCGGCAAAGTCCTCATCCAAGGGGGCAGAAGTCCTCATAGAAGCCAGCAGAAGTCTTCATCCAAGTGGGCAGAAGTCCTCATCGAAGCCGGCAGAAGTCTTCAACTAATTGGGCAGAAGTCTTCATCCAGACGGCATCTTCTATCTTCATTTGGCATGGAGCGGGTCCATCTTTAAGACATCTAGCGTGGAGCATCCTCTTCTTCCGATGGCTGTTGAAGAAAGAAGTTTCCCTTTAAATGACATCATATATGGCGTCCCTTACATTGCGATTGGCTGATAGAATTCTATCAGCCAATAGGACTTAAGGGGGAAAAAATCCTATTGGCTGTTGCAATCAGCCCATAGGATTGAGCTTTCATCCTATTGGATGATTCAATCAGCCAATAGAACTGAGCTTGCATTATATTGGCTATTCCAATCAGCCAATAGAATGAAATCTCAATCCTATTGGCTGATTGCAACAACCAATAGGATTTTTCCCCCTAAATTCCTATTAGCTGATAGAATTCTATCAGCCATTCGGAATTTAAGGGACACCATCTTGGAGGACGTCATTTAAAGGGAAACTTCATTCTTCAACAGCCATCAGAAAATGAGGATGTTCTGCGCCGGATGTTTTGAAGATGGACCTGCTCCGTGCCAGATGGATTAAGATAACTGATGCCGTCTGGATGAAGACTTCTGCCCGCTTGGATGAAGTCTTCTGTGGGCTTAGATGAGGACTTCTGCCCGCTTGGATGAAGACTTCGCCGCCTGGGTGAGGATGGATGTCCGGTCTTCAAAATCTGTAAGTGGATTGTCGGGGGTTAGTGTTAGGTTTTTTTAAGGGTTTATTGAGTGGGTTTATTTTTAGCTTAGAGTTTTGAGCAATAAAAAAGAGCTAAATGTCTTTTTAAGGGCAATACCCATCCAAATGCCCTTTTCAGGGCAATGGGGAGCTTAGGTTTATTTAGATAGGATTTTATTTGGGGGGGTTTGGTTGTGTGGGTGATGGGTTTTACTGTTGGGGGTTGTTTGTATTTTTTTTACAGATAAAAGAGCTGATTTCTTTGGGGCAATACCCTGCAAAAGGCCCTTTTAAGGGCCATTGGCAGTTTAGTGTAGGCTAGGGTTTTTTTATTTTGGGGGGGATATTTTATTTTGATAGGGCTATTAGATTATTAGTAATTCATTTTTAATTTTGATAATTTCATTTTTTATTTTGGTGTAATTTAGTGTTTATTATTTTATTATGTTGTGTTTTAGTGTAAGGCAGGTTAGGTTTTATTTACAGTTAAATTTTTATTTATTTTAACTAGGAAGTTAGTAAATAGTTAATAAATATTTACTAACTTGTCTACCTAGTTAAAATAAATACAAACTTAGCTGTGAAATAAAAATAAAACCTAATATAGCTACAATGTAACTATTAGTTATATTGTAGCTAGCTTAGGGTTTATTTAACAGGTATTTTGTTTTAAATAGGAATTAATTAGTTATTAATAATAGGTTTTATTTAGATTTATTTTAATTATATGTAAGTTAGGGGGTGTTAGGGTTATGTTAGGGTTAGGTTTAGGTGATAATAGGTTTATTATATCGGCGGAGTGGACGGACGGCAGATTAGGGGTTAATTATATTTAAATAGTGTTTTTCATGCGGGAGGGCGGTGGTTTAGGGTTATCATTAAAGCCAAGTTGAAATGATCCTGCATCAATGATCACCTGCTATAAAAAGTGACTAAACATAAAAACACTGATAAAAAAGACTTCAAGATGTTCAAAATGACATAGAATCGGGTTTATAATAGTTCATTTCAGAACAAGTGCACAATTGTTTTTTTGTGAAGCTTGATGAATTGGTCAATTTTCCTTCATGCCTCATGTTATCAAATACAATCAAAGCTGATTTCTTTAATCAGAATTTTTTTTACCCAGAATGAACTAACCCATACCCTTATGGGATCCTTCTGTATTCATTTATGACCTAGTGCCAGCAGGGTTACATTATTACATGATACTGTTAATAGAGGTGTTCCAAGTAAGTAAATCATTCTCAGACAATGTCTAAGGTTTTTAGGTAAATAAAGGTTTTTAACAACTCTCCTTTATTCTCAGTTCTGATCAAGAGTAGAATTGGTGCATACTAATCAATATTATCATTCAGTTTCAATAAAGGTCCACAGCACCATTAAAGTTCATGTTTTTATTTCATATCCTTTAAAAACATACAGATTGATATGCTGCATATCCATCTATATGTTTTTAAAGGATATGAAATAAAAACATGGCTTTTAATTGTGCTGTGGACCTTTACAGAAATTGAATTTGTATGTCCCTGGAAACAGCCATGGTCCTGGACCTACGTGCACCTACCCAGTGGGGATATAGTTCAGGTTCTGTGCTTTGGTAAAGACAATCAATAATATCATCCCTTTGGTTAAAGCACACCACCCTGCTCAGGTGTGTTCCAGACAGTGTAACTGAGCTATCTTTATATAAAGCTATCTTTTATATAAAGATATAAATCATTTCAAAACTTTTTCCACCTTTAATGTGACCAATAAACTGTACAACTCAATTGCAAACCAAACAAAAATCATTTAGGTAGAGGGAAGTAGAAATAAAAAACTAAAATAATATGGTTGCATAAGTGTGCACACCCTTAAACTAATACTTTGTAGTGTGCAAAAACACTCCAAATCTGTCAGATTGTGAGGGCATCTTTTGTGCACAGCCCACTTAAAATAATCCTACAGATTTTAAATTGGATTCAGGTCTTGGCTCTGACTTGGCCATTCCATTTAATCTTCTTCTGGTGAAGCCATTCCTTTGTTGATTTGGATGTATGCTTTGGGGTGTTATCATGCTGAAAGATGAAGTTCCTCTTCATGTTCAGCTTTCTAGCAGAAGCCTGAAGGTTTTGTGCCATTATTGTCTGGTATTTGGAACTATTCATAATTCCCTCTACCTTGACTAAGGCCCCAGTTCCAGTTGAAAAAAACAGACCCAAAGCATAATGCTGTTCTTTTGGTTATATGCAGTGTTATTTTTGCGCCGAAAATATCTTTTGGAATTATGGCCAAAAAGTTTAATCTTGGTTTCATCAAACCAGAACACCTTTGGCTACATGCCTTTAGGAGACTTCAGATGTGTTTTTGCAAAATTTAGCTCGGCTTAGATGTTTTTTTTTTTTCGTAAGCAAAGGCTTCCATCTTGCCACTCTACCCCATAGTCCAGACATATGAAGAATACAGGGGATTGTTGTCACATGCACCACACAGCCAGTACTTGCCAAATATTCCTGCAGCTCCTTTAATGGTGCTGTAGGCCTCTTGGCAGCCTCTCAGACCAGTTTACTTCTCGTCTTTTCATCAATTTTGGAGGGATGTCCAGTTCTTGGTAATGTCACTGTTGCGCCATATTTTCTCCACTTGATGATGACTGTCTTCACTGTGTTCCATGGTATATCTAATGCCTTGGAAATTCTTTTGTACCGTTCTCCTGACTGACACCTTTCAACAATGAAATCCCTTTGATGCTTTGGAAGCTCTCTGTAAACCATGGCTTTTGCTGTAGGTTGCGACTAAGAAAATGTCAGGAAAGACCTACTAGAGCAGCTGAACTTTATTTGGGGTTAATCAGAGGCATTTTAAATGATGGCAGGTGTGTACTGACTCCTATTTAACATGATTTTGAATGTGATTGCTTTATTCTAAACACAGCTACATCCCCAGTTGTGCAACCATATTATTTTATTTTTTTATTTTTACTTCCCACACCTAGAAGTTTCAGTTTGTTTTTCAATCAAGTTGTGCAGTTTATAGGTCACATTAAAGGTGGAAAAGGTTATGAAATGATTTATCTTTGTCTCATGTTTTTACACAGAAACCTGACATTTTAAAAGGGGTGTGTAGACTTTTTATATCCACTGTATATATATATATATATATATATATATATTTTTTTTTTTTTTTTATATATATAAATAAAGCCAGGGAACTTCATTCTATGCAGTCTTGATTTGAAGCATAGTACTGCAGTGTTGGAATTCTATTTTGGTATATTAGAATCGAATGATTCAGCCCAGTAAGGCTAAAATTTATAGTGTTAGGACCAGTCTATCTTGGGACACTTTGTAAGTGGTGACTGGCTGAGCAGAATATGGCCATATTGTGTGACTAATATCCCAATTTTATTTAAAAGTATAACGTTTTTTGTAGCATTTTATAATATGTGGTCTAATTCGTTTGGATGTCCACCAATATTTTGTTTTTTGTTTAATATTATCATGCTGTCACATTAAACAAGTCCCAAATAGCTGTAGGGACTTAGTATCCTATTATCCAACAAAACTGACATAAATTTGCAATGAAATGTATCAACAGTTTACTGAGCATGTTGATAAATTTTCATTAATATTTCTCCTTCTTTCCTGAAATTTCCAGAAAAAAATAAATAAAGCCTGCAATACACTTAGCACCCGATAATCAAAAATCCACCAGTATGGAAAGAAATAACATAAAATGTGTTTTTTCTTTTTCTTTTAGACTTTATATTGTAAGGTAGTTATCTTTCTTTCACATACAAAACACTGCACAGTGAGTTAAACAGCAATCAAGCTAAGATTTGCAGTACTGAAGAGACTTCTTTTATCATCCCACCTGAGCTTTATGTCACCAGGCCCTTAATGAGCTTCCTGTATCTAAAACAAGATAAAAACATCTTAATGAACATGAAATTTCATTATAACATATGTGGCATTTCTTCACATGCTAATTGCAGGAGTATCAATTTTGCTCAATTGCAATAATTTAAAGGCAGATATTATAGCCGAATTTGAACAACCATAATACCCATGAAATTCAGTACCAAAAGCTCTTAGTCTGCATGTGAGATATTCTTGAATTCATGCACTGTATTTTCGCTATTCAAGCAAAGGCTGTGAATCAGTTTATCCTTAACTCCAGACAGCAATAGTCCTTTGAGATACATTAAAGGATTACTTTCTGTTATATTTTTTAAGCTAAACAACTAACATATTAAAGTTAATAAACATTAATTAAAACCTAGTGACCTATATTTTCTCCAAAACAAAGTTTCATAACATTCTAAAAGTTATATATTTTATTCGCCGATGATGTCACATTATCCTGCCCACTATTTTCAGCACTGCATGTTCAAAATACTTAAACCAATAACTTTGTGTTTAAAGCGCCATTTTGAAACCTAGGTATTTTAAGCAGATTGGTACAGAGCAAAGGATACCCACGGAGTGGGTTTGGAAAACAATTAAATTTGCATACAAGATTTCTGATATACAGTAGAGATATGTTAATGAAATGCTATTGATAAAAAGCGTATTTGGGGTAGTTAGTTAGTAACAGGCATAGAAAATATTTACTTACAGTGGCCCTTTAAACACTGAGATGTTAATATAAAAATGTTGGTAAATGTGGTAAAAAATAAATACTTGTCAATATATTATAATTTTGGGGGAAAACTAACATCTCACAGAGAAACAAAGCAACTTGTGCAATTAAAAAGATTTTTAACCTCCCCCACATCAATCCACAATTTGTGAGAGTCTGTCCATTATAATCAATGGAACAGAAGCTATCTTGTAACCATTCATCTCTCACTTCATAGAACAAGCTCCATTGTGAAGAATACATAACAAAAACACATACAAAACCTTGAAAAACAAACAAATGGAACTAGCTGGGAGCAAAAAACAGCTGATATAACAACACACTATAGCATATGCATACTAGAAAACTTTAAAATGTAAAACAAAGAACAAATTGAGACAATCTTGTCAGTTTTGAAACAATGATATATGCCACTTCACATAGGCAATAAAGTCTGTATAATTTCCACATATTTGGCATTAGAGTATGAGAAAAATTTGTGTCTGTGAGAAACACCTCTTGTTCTATCCAGCAAGACTATGTTAATATAGTAGAACATTATACCTTTATATAACAAAGGTGATTTTTTTTAAAGGACCAATAGAATCTTGATCATTTTCACGTTTGGCATTAGTGTAGGTGAAAGATCCTAACCAGACCCATGGTCAGCTGACTTTGTTGTGATTGATATTGTTTTAACTGCTTTGCGATAGGTCCTCATTTCATGTGTAATATTTCAAGTTTTGGGCACTTAATGTAACTACAGATGTTTTGGGCACTTAATGTAACTACAGATGTTAAGGCAGGAACATTCACTAAGAAATCTGTAGAAAATAAAGATGATGCTCAATTATTTTTTGACATTATATTCTTTTTAAAGCAAGAAAATGTGTTGATTTGTTTTAATGATATTGCATCTATTTACTGATTTATTTATCTATATAACTGGCATGGATTCAAAGTCTGGATGGTTCTATTTTTTCATTTTATCGCTAACATACAAAAGAGTATTCTGTCTGCATTATCTGATACTCAGGATTTGTTGCTAGGGAAGTTAGCATGATAGGTTTATATCAATACAACCATTCACTGAAAATTGCCTAAGGACATGAAAAGCATAAAGATTTTTGTTGCTGACCAGCCATCATGTACTGTACTTGTACACTGCAGCCTAATTTTGCTCTATCTGCTGACGTTAAATATAAATAAGAATTTTTATTACTCAGCAAAAGTAGATGCTGTTGTCAGGAATGTTCCTTACATGTTTTGTTTTTTTTTAATTGTTGTTTTCATAAAGAATAAGCACTACAACACAACACAATTTATATTGCTATATTAATGTCATTTATGCTTTTTCTTTGCATTTCACAATATTTGACCTACTCAAATATAAATAGACACTTTCTTACATGTAAGAGGGATTTTTTACCTTTTCATAACATCTTATTGTTATGAAAATGAATGAGAACCGAAGTATGTTTTGATGTTATTTTAGGAGGATCACTTTGGTGGTGGGATCCTACGTAACAAGTAGGATGTTTATTTTGGGTAGAAGGTTCCTAACTAGGGCTACATTACGAATAGTGCACTATTTTGCGCTGCCGCTAGCACAATAACTTTGCTAGACAGAGACTTTTTTGCGCTTGTCCATTTGCTCTTGTATTATTGTGTTGAAAGTAAAAAGCTTGAGTGCGAGAACAACACAACACGCACAAAAATTTAGACTTTGCTAAATTGCGATCACGTTAACTAATTCCCCCTAGACTTCAATTGAGCATGCTAACCCGATTGTATTTATTGAAGTGAGCTAAAATCAACATGGATTATAAATATTCCAATGTTTTTCGCATACAGAACAATGGCATATTTATTGTAAGTAAGTATTTCAATATATATATATATATATATATATATATATATATATATATATATATATATATATTATACAGGAAAGGCTCCTCTATAGGCACACAGGTGCACGTGTAACCCCCCCCAAACCCCCAAAGACAAAAGAAGAAGAATTTTTTTTTTGGCTGAATAAATATAATTTTTCCAATAGCCCCTCTATTGGAAAAATTGTAATTCATTACTCAGCCAAAAAAGGTCCAAGCCAGACTTAAAAAAAAAAAAAAAAAAAATTATTTTTAAACCACCTGTGCGGTAAAGTTTAGATGCCTGGCATACCGCTCTGCACTTATTCATAAGTGCCTGCAGGTGCCGCACCAACCTAGCCCCTATACTTCTCAAATAGCACAGCTTATGCTGTGTGAGTGAGACGCCAACATCACGTTTGTTCAGTGGAGACCTGGTGGCGGGGCCAGTATGAACGCTGTGTGTCTGCTCATCAATCAATGATTGACAATCATGCTGACACTGTTATTAGCTGTGCCAGCAAGTGTGAGTTGGAGCCACTGGAGTCTGGAGGGAGAGCATGAGGCAAAGAATCTGCGGTGACCAAGGGTAAGAGTTGTCACTCTGCGGCTGGTTAATGGTAAACACCAGGCCCTGATCTTCATTCTCCCTTCTCAGTTCATGTTCCCTCTGCATGCACGGTCTCTTCTCACCCTCTATCTCACTGACAGAGAGAGTTCAGGGTGAGTACTAGGGACCACGCCAGCAGAGGCAATAGGAAGCTGCACTCTGTCTTGCTTGGGCCCTGGGGGTTGGTTTGGTTAAGCCCTGGGGACTGACCGGGCAGCTGCAGCCAGTGATGAGTGAGCTACCTGGGGGCTTTAGGAGGGACAGAGTGCACACACTGCTCCTGACAAGAGCTTTTTTTTTGTTATTTCTGACAACGAATTTACTTACATATTCTAAACAAGTAGGAGGCATATAGGGTGATCTTTATTTTATTTAAAATGAACAGCTATAAATTAAATTTGTTGTGTGTGTGTGTGTGAATATGTGTGTGTGTTTGTGTGTTTGTTAATATGTCTGTGTGTGTTTGTGAATATGTGTGTGTGTCTGTCTGTGTGTTAGTGTCTGTCTGTGTGTCTGTATGTATGTGTGTATGCCTATGTGTGTGTCTCTGTGTGTGTTAGTGTCTCTCTGTGTATGCTTGTGTATGCTTGTGTGTGTTAATATCTGTCTGTGTGTGTATGCCTGTGTGTGTTAGTGTCTGTCTGTCTATGCATGTGTGTTAGTGTGTAATACTGTGTGTTAGTGTCTGTATATGTGTATGTCTGTGTATTATCTGTGTGTGTTTGTGTCTGTTTGTGTGTCTTTATGCCTGTGTGTGTCTCTCTGTGTGTTAGTGTCTTTGTCTGTGTTAGTGTGTCTCTGTGTGTGTATGCCTTGGTGTGTAAGTGTCTGTTTGTGTGTGTAAATTTAATTTCCACAATTTATATATTGTGAACCCCCATTTAAATAACCTACAAGCTGCCACTGTGTATATACAGTATATACACAGTGCATTATTTTCTATGTAAAACATATATTTATATTCTATGGATTATTTAGAATATTTTACAGTATGTATAATAATTTAAATAGTTTATATTTAATATATCAATAACATGCATTGCAGATAGCAATTCTTCATGTGCGCTAATCGACTGTGTTAGTCTTAAATTATGAACCCTGATGCAAGTTTCACATATTTTACATTCCTATGTACAATATATATATATCTGATAATGTGATAATGTTGATGTAAAATACATATCTATACCTATATACCTATAAGAACAGATATAAAGGTATAGGTATATATATATATATATATATATATATATATATATATATATATATATATATATATATATATATATATATATATATGTATTTACAATAAAAAAAGTATATTATCTTGTAAGTGAAGAACATTGTAATGTGAAATATGTACAGTGCATATGCATACATACTTAAATACACACACAGATATATATATACAAGAACACACATAATTAGACATGTCTATGTATGCATATACGTGTTAAAGATGTTTTCAACCCTTTTTTAACACCTTATACCATCTATTTTTGAGCCCACATAATGTTTAAAATAATTTTTTGGATGATCTTTTTTATAAGACAGTGTTTATATGAGTGTAACTGTACTTTTAAATGTATTTATGATGTGTTTTATGCATCTTTTTTTCCTCCCCCTTTAGACCCAAGGTCTAAAGTCACACTAAACTAACTCACGTTAAATTTTATTGCGCTCGAGCGAACGCATTTACTTTTAACTCGTAATACCTGTTCTATTTCTGTTGGGTGCAAAAAGCAGAGAAAAACTTGACATTAATTTCACGCTACAGCTATCGTCACTCGTAATCTATTCCTTAGTAAGGATATTTAGTGTTTGAGTGTGTGAGTGGCTGTTTCTCAGAGCCACAAATGTGATCTAAGCTTGCCGAAAAAAGCTCTATTTTTAAACGGAGGCAAAACAAATTCTGCAATCACAATACAACACTATTCAGTGTTTTTTAGACCATTTTACACTTTTGTAATTTAAAACCTAAAGGCGCTTAATAATGCCCTGAACTGGCCTTTTTAAAACCTTTGCAATTGTTACAAGACAATAATAATTGTATTATGTTGCACTAGTGCACAATGCTCATATTTGACTACAGACAACATTTTAGAGATTTATTTTCATATAATTCACTAAAGCTCTGTTTAAAGCTGTTCTATTGCCTGTCCATAGTGGGTACTTAACAAATTTACATATGTATATGTATTTAATATGTAATATCCTGTACAGTTAAAGGGACAGTTTACTCAAACAATTTCTCCCCTTTAATTTGTCCCCAATGATCCACTTTACCTGTTGAAGTGTATTTCATTTAACCTTATTTTGGCATTTGAAATAGTTAATTTAGTTTGTGGTATCCCCACCTATTCTAACAGTTTCTGGCCTTAGGTACAAGCTATAGATAAATTGTGTAAACACAGCCAGCAGAAGAAATTACACACCCAGTGGGGAATAGAATAGATAAGGTAATAAAATGTTAATTTAACATTGTCCTCTCCAAGTATTGGTCTTTGGTTTAAGGACAGATAAAATATAACAAATAAGGTAACGCTGGTTTTGGCCGCCCGCTGGTATTTAGAGTCAGTCAGGAAAGGGTCTAACGCTCACTTTGCAGCCGCAAATTTTCCATACCGCAGATCCCCTTCCGTCAATTGCGTATCCTATCTTTTCAATGGGATCTTTCTAACGCTGGTATTTAGAGTCTTGGCTGAAGTGAGCGTTAGAACTCTAACGACAAGACTCCAGCCGCAGCAAAAAGCCAGGAGTTAAGAGCTTTCTGGGCTAACGCTGGTTCATAAAGCTCTTAACTACTGTGCTCTAAACTACCTATGTACCCCTAAACCGAGGCCCCCCCACATCGCCGCCACTCTATTAAATTTTTTTAACCCCTAATCTGCCGACCGCACACCACCGCAACCTACGTTATCCCTATGTACCCCTAATCTGCTGCCCCTAACACCGCCGACCCCTATATTATATTTATTAACCCCTAATCTGCCGCCCCCAACGTCGCTGCCACCTACGTACAATTATTAACCCCTAATCTGCTGACCGGACCTCACCGATACTATAATAAAGTTATTAACCCCTAATCCGCCTCACTCCCACCTCAATAACCCTATAATAAATAGTATTAACCCCTAATCTGCCCTCCCTAACATCGCTGACACCTAACTTCAAGTATTAACCCCTAATCTGCCGACCGGACCTCACCGCTACTCTAATACATTTATTAACCCCTAAAGCTAAGTCTAACCCTAACACTAACACCCCCCTAAGTTAAATATAATTTTTATCTAACGAAATAAATTAACTCTTATTAAATAAATTATTCCAATTTAAAGCTAAATACTTACCTGTAAAATAAACCCTAATATAGCTACAATATAAATTATAATTATATTGTAGCTATTTTAGGATTAATATTTATTTTACAGGTAACTTTGTATTTATTTTAACCAGGTACAATAGCTATTAAATAGTTAATAACTATTTAATAGCTACCTAGTTAAAATAATTACAAAATTACCTGTAAAATAAATCCTAACCTAAGTTACAATTAAACCTAACACTACACTATCAATAAATTAATTAAATAAAATACCTACAATTATCTACAATTAAACCTAACACTACACTATAAATAAATTAATAACATAAAATACCTACAAATAAATACAATTAAATAAACTAACTAAAGTACAAAAAATAAAAAAATAATTTACAAACATTAGAAAAATATTACAACAATTTTAAGCTAATTACACCTACTCTAAGCCCCCTAATAAAATAACAAAGCCCCCCAAAATAAAAAAAATGCCCTACCCTATTCTAAAATAAAAATAGAAAAGCTCTTTTACCTTACCAGCCCTTAAAAGGGCCTTTTGCGGGGCATGCCCCAAAGAATTCTGCTCTTTTGCCTGTAAAAAAAAACATACAATACCCCCCCCCCAACATTACAACCCACCACCCACATACACCCTAATCTAACCCAAACCCCCCTTAAATAAACCTAACACTAAGCCCCTGGAGATCTTCCTACCTCGTCTTCACCACGCCGGGTATCACCGATCCGTCCAGAAGAGGCTCCGAAATCTTCATCCAAGCCCAAGCGGGGGCTGAAGAGGTCCATCATCGGGCTGAAGTCTTTATCCAAGCGGGCGCTGAAGAGGTCCATCATCGGGCTGAAGTCTTGATTGAAGCGGGCGCTGAAAAGGTCCATCATCGGGCTGAAGTCTTCTATCAAGCGGCATCTTCAATCTTCTTTCTTCCAGATCCATATTCATCCCGCCGACGCAGAAAATCGCATTCTATTGGCTGTTCCGATCAGCCAATAGAATGTGAGCTCAATCTGATTGGCTGATTGGATCAGCCAATCGGATTGAACTTGAATCTGATTGGCTGATTCCATCAGCCAATCAGAATTTTCCTACCTTAATTCTGATTGGCTGATAGAATCCTATCAGCCAATCGGAATTTGAGGAACACCGTCTTGGATGACGTCCCTTAAAGGAACCGTCATTCGTCGGGAAGTCGTCAGCCAGGATGGATGTTCCGCATCGGCGGGATGAAGATGGATCCGGAAGAAAGAAGATTGAAGATGCCGCTTGATAGAAGAATTCAGCCCGATGATGGACCTCTTCAGCGCCCGCTTGGATCAAGACTTCAGCCTCATGATGGACCTCTTCCGCGCCCGCTTGGATCAAGACTTCAGCCTGATGATGGACCTCTTCAGCCCCTGCTTGGGCTTGGATGAAGATTTCGGGGTCTCTTCTGGACGGATCGGTGATACCGGGCGTGGTGAAGACAAGGTAGGAAGATCTTCAGGGGCTTAGTGTTAGGTTTATTTAAGGGGGGTTTGGGTTAGATTAGGGGTTATGTGGTTGGTGGGTTGAAAGGTTGGGGGGGTATTGTATGTTTTTTTTTACAGACAAAAGAGCAGGATTTTTTGGGGCATGCCCCGCAAAAGGCACTTTTAAGGGCTGGTAAGGTAAAAGAGCTTTTCTATATTTATTTTAGAATAGGGTAGGGCATTTTTTTTATTTTGGGGGGCTTTGTTGTTTTATTAGGGGGCTTAGAGTAGGTGTAATTAGCTTAAAATTGTTGTAATATAGCAAACTGAGAGGAAGCTTTTAGCTGGAGCTCCAGACAGAGATCACAAAATTAAGAATTTTAAAGCTGTTTTGGCACTGCCAACTTTATACTTTAAATCCTGTGTGCCTCTGGACACTACTAGGAGGCAGCAGGGCAAATTCCGGAGCTTTTGGAGCCATTTTCGAGAGATCCGAATTCCAGTACCAGGCCGAAACTAGGAAAGGCCGTGGATGCGGCCTACCCCGGGCCGGATAAAGTGCAGCAAGAGGCAAAAATCAATATAATTCAAGACCCTACCATCCGATCAGCCAGCTTATACTAAGTAGACCCAAGGATTGGCTATATCAGACTGAAAATAATCATTTAAAGTGGAGCAGCTCACCGGAAGGTATAATAATTGAGGAGGTGGAGGAGGTCTCAGGAGTCATTGCCTGGAGGTGAGGGCTGAGGAGATCAGGCAAAAAAGAAGATGACAA
Source organism: Bombina bombina (assembly GCF_027579735.1). Classification (NCBI taxonomy): domain Eukaryota; kingdom Metazoa; phylum Chordata; class Amphibia; order Anura; family Bombinatoridae; genus Bombina; species Bombina bombina. The sequence continues at coordinate 877,527,122 of NC_069501.1, read as the reverse complement.
TATCATCTGGAAACTACATATATGCTTTTAAATCTGCTACAGGGATCAGCAACATAAGGGTTAGTGGCGGGAAAAATTGCCATCTTGGATGCACTAGCATTATTAAGATTGTAATATACACCTACCCACTATATCATTTTATCATTAAACCTTGCCTAGAGAGTGAGTTTGTATTATAACCGGAGCATCCCTGCAATGCAGGGGAGAGACACTAGGGGAGGATTATAAAGCAGAAAGCAATTAAAAGCTGCAGACTAATTAACTGTATGCCTGAATAGGCAGAGAGCATGAGAAATCACTAACATCAGGTTCAGGGTTCTCAACCTAAGTAGTTCTAATAAAGCCACAACAGATAACATCCCACCTCTCGCTAGCCTGATTCTGCACCTCAACAAGGCGAGATTGGGACACTTCTAGCGAGACTTTCTGTGGTTCATACTGTCACGTAGACATTAGAACGGCAGACCCTGAGACACTAAGAAATATTAACAACACTCTGGAGAGATATTTAAAGCTTGCAATGTTTGGCTAAACATATAAAAATTCAACCTGGAGTGATCTTAAAGAGACATTGAGGATACTAGCTGACATAATGCCAACTAGCAGCAAACTAATGTTTTTATAAAGCTGCTGGAAGAGGAAAGGGAGGCAGGGTGAGCAAAGGAGAATACAAGTGTAACGTTTTCAATTCATCTGCTTCTCTGACGAATTTTGTAACATATCTACTGAAGGGGGACACTTTTCAAGATGAAGAGCAGGAACCAAACAGTAAAGGACTGCTTATCCAAGTCGCAACTTAAACTTAAACTCATAGATAAAGCAGCCGCTCCAACAAAGCTACCCCCTGAGGCAGAACCAACAGAGGAAGATAACCATGTGGGAAAGGATATCCCAAATAACGAACTGTTAACTCAGATTAAAGCCTTCTTCCATGAAGAATTGAAAACAGCAATATATGACCTCAAGAAGGACATAAGAGAAATTGGAGGAAGGACAACAGAGCTAGAGAACAAGATTGATGATATCACGCAAGAACTCCCCCAAATTCAACACACCCTGCTAGATCATGCTATATATATTAAAAAACTTGAAGAACAGGTGGAAGACCTAGAAAACAGATCTAGAAGATCAAATTTGAGAATCAGGAATCTCCCAGAAGATTACAAAAATCTCCAAGCGGATGTCACATAGATATTTCACCAACTTATTCCAGATACCGAAATCAACATGTTACTATTTGATAGAATCCACAGAGCCCTCACCTGACCCTCCCAATCCAAAACCAGAGACATTATAATTAAGCTACATTACTATCATGTCAAGGAAATGATCTTACAAGCGGCAAGACAAGCTAAAACGATCACATATGAAGGTCACAATATCCAAATATATACAGACTTATCCCCCATAACATTGAGAAAAAGGCGTGAAATGAAGCCGATTGTGGAGGCGCTTAACAGAGAGAAATTAAGGTACCGGTGGAACTTTCCCTTCAAGCTGATCTTTACCCACCAGAATACCCTATATTCATGCTCATCTCTGGAAGAAGGACAAATAATTCTGAACAAGTTGGAAATAATGATGGAAGAACCTACGAAGCAGGCCACACAGCAGACAGTGAGAAGAATACCTCAGAGAGAGTGGTCTGTAGTCGCTAAAAAAAGTAATGCAAAAAAATCAAAACCAGCTACATCCTCCAGCGAAGATCAGAATTCCAACAATGAAGAGAATCCTCCTGTTCCATGAGGAAGGTATCCTTCCAAGCCAAGGTGTTAAGGATCAGAATAATAGGAACTTTACCTCCCACTGCTGGACTGATTGTAAGGTATATGTGAAAGGGACATGAGTTCATGAGTTGTAATGGTAAACTATATAGTCTCTAACCATTGTTTTTTGTTTTTTTCTTTATTTATTATTTGTCTATATCTACTATTGTTTTCCTGTTTGCTGCTATATTTTCTCCCTCAATATAATATCAGATGATAGTAAGAAATGTATAAGAAGTTTACTCCAGAGTTGAATACTGACCAAAGGGTAAAAAATTACCCAGGTGCAGTTTAAGGCACCCTGTTTGAATGTTATATTTAATTGTTTTGTGTTTTATTGTTTGGTTTTAAAAGTTAAGCTACTACAGTTACGAAAAATAGGTTTATTAATAGACTCCAAATATGAAGGTATTCTCACATCATGCAAAGATTCCACATCTTCAGTCCGATTAGACTACAGGTATAAAGGCTTCCCAAATACTATTAAGCTTAGAAACAAAAATCAAAAATGCAGATTAGAGTAATTTCACATAATGCCAGAGGCCTTAATTCCAATATAAAGAGGAAGAAAGCCATTCTAGAGTATAAGGCCCAAAAAGCTAACATAGTGATGATACAGGAAACTCACTTTACCTCCACCACGACACCTAAGTATTGGGATAAACTCTTCCCCACTAAATATCATGCTATCAATAACAAGAAGAAATGTGGTGTTTCCATACTCTTACATGCCTCCCTTAATTTTAAAGAGAAGGAAATAATCTCTGATAGGGAAGGGAGATACCTCATAGTGCGGGGTTTGATACACAATACACCAATCCTGTTAGTGAACATTTATGCCCCTAATGATCATCAAGGGCCATTTTTTACCAAAGTAAGCAAGCTATTGTTATCCTGGAAGAGATATAAAATAATCATGGGGGGCGACTTTAATATGACTCTAGATGATAAATTAGACAGGACATCAACGGACTCTCAAAAGCACAGAAGACAGACCCCAGATCAGCAAATTTTAAGGGATTTACTACTAGATCACAATTTATTGGACAGATGGAGAGCAGTAAATAGAGGAGCCCAAGAGAACACCTATTACTCATCAGTACATGGCACACACTCTAGAATAGACTTAATATTAATAAGTCAAATCATATTACCCCTAGTTACACAGGCTACTATTAGTAGTTGTGTATGGTCAGATCATGACATGATGAGAATAGATTTAGAAGGAGTGTTAAACCCAGGTAGAGTGAGGTCCTGGACCTTGCATCCCAAAATATTCTAAAATGAAGTTTTTAAACACCAAATTGAGCAACATATCAACGAATTCACGAAAATAAATGAGGGCTCTACATCCAACCCAAATATAATATGGAGTGCTCTGAAGGCCTCCATTAGGGGCCTGATTATAGCTGAATCTTCCAAAGTTAAAAAACAATATAATTACACAATAGAACAATTGAGGAAGGAGATCTCCACAATTCGAGAACAGGCACTAAGAAATCCCAAGGGAGGCCCATCTAAAGCATTCAAAAAGAAGAGTGAGGAACTCAATCTGCTACTTGACAAAGAGGCGATTTCCTCATTCAAAGCAATCGATACGAGATACTATACATACGGAAATAAGCCTGATAAATTATTAGCAAATAAATTGAAAGATATGACCAGAGCCTCCACCATTCCACAAATACAGCTAGCAGATGGATCAGTGACAAATGACCCTCGACAGATAGCTAATGAATTTGCCGATTATTACAGTTTACTTTATAATTTGCCACAACCCAAGCTAGGTGTAGATAAATGAAAAAAATTAGATAATTTCCTGGAGAGTAGCACATTAAAAAAAATATCCCAAGAAGATCTTGATTTGCTCAATGCGCCTATCACACCACAGGAGGTACAGCTAGCTATTAAAGGATTAAAGAGAAATAAAGCCCCAGGCCCGGACGGGTTCCCAGGCTCCTTCTATAAGGACCTTAAAAAATCTGTGGTACCACATCTAGTAATTATTTTTAACAATATTATGCAAGGCATAGATATACCACAGGATTTGTTGACTGCAAGGGTGACAGTTATTCCAAAACCGGGGAAATGTAAACAATATTGTCAAAACTATAGGCCAATTTCGCTGATAAATCAGGACCTTAAGCTATTCACCAAAATTTTGGCAAACCGTTTGGCTATTCCCATCAAAAATTTAATAAATACTGACCAGGTCGGAGGCTCCAGATAATGTAAGAAAGATTATAGACCTGATAAATCTGGCATCAAATAAAGGAATGCCTTCTCTGTTCGTCTCCCTGGATGCGGAGAAGGCATTCGACAGAATCAATTGGGAGTATATGCTAGCAGTCCTTAATAAGGTAGGAATAAGGGGTTCATTTTACACTGGGTTAAAAAAGTTGTATTCTACCCCAGATGCGTTTTTAAGACTGTCGGGGTATCAATCGAAGCAAATAGCAATCAGAAATGGGACTAGACAGGGCTGCCCACTGTCTCCATTATTATTCCCACTATGTATTGAACCATTAGCCCAGAGAATTAGGGACAACCCCAACATATCAGGAATTAAGCTAGGTGGTAACGAATACAAAATATCGCTATTTGCGGATGATGTCATCCTCACAGTCACTAAACCACTGCTCTCCCTCCCAGTAATATACTCAGAGATAGGTAAATTTGGCCTACTATCAGGGTATAAGGTGAACGAGAGTAAATGTGAGGCCCTAGATATCCACCTACCTAATCACACGAAAAAACTTCTGGAGATCAACTTTGCCTTCTCCTGGGCAAAAACATCCATCAAATATTTAGGTATTTACCTTACAAGAAATATGCACAATCTTTACAGAGAAAATTATAAAGTTATATTTAATCAGGTTAAGACATTGTTGACCAAGTGGGCAAAACATAAACTGTCATTATATGGTAGGATTATGTCCATCAAAATGACGATATTACCTAAAATCCTCTATTTATTTCGCTCCCTCCCAATAAACGTGCCGATATCAGAGTTACTAACGATGCAGACGGAAATCCTCAAATTCATATGGCAGGGGAAAAGGGCAAGAATTAATAAGGACACTCTGGCCAGACATAAATCAGGGGGAGGAGTGGGGCTTCCAGACCTAAGATCTTATTACTATGCAGCTAGAATGGCCCAAACCATCCAATGGCATAAAATGACAAAGACTCCACAATGGGTTCAACTAGAAACTGATATCATGGAGGTAGGCAGACTAGACAGACTACTATGGGCAGACAAACAAGATAGACCCCAATCTCTAAGGCAATGTGTAGCAATACATCACACTATAACTTTATGGGAAAAATTGACCAGAACTCATGCAATTATTAATAATCGATCTCAAGCTACACCCTTAATACCCATCAAGTTAATAATAAGTTCTAAATTGCAGGGAAAATGGGAAAATAAGGGTCTATACCGTATTGCGGACACACTTGTAAATGGTAAGATAATAACTTTTCAGCAGTATGAAGAGCTAGGGGAACCTGATAGAAATCTATGGTTTCAATACCTACAACTCAAATCAAGGGTACAAGAGATATTAGGAAATACAAAGAGAGAGCATAACACCACATATGAGTCATTGTGCCTATCTAAAGACTACAGGAGGGGCATAGTTACTATATTATACCCTATTTTTAATGTCAAAGAAAAAGATAAAAAAAAACTGTGGCATGATAAAATGGGAAAGGGATTTAGGCAGATCTTGGTCAGTAGAAACATGGACAGAAAATATTCAGAGAGGTCTTAAATTCTCCCCTAATGCTAACTTAAAAGAAAATTACCTCAAAGTAATACACAGGTGGTACATCTACCCCACTAGAGGGGTTAAAGATGAATAGCGTGCGCATCATCAATGCTACAGAGGATGTAACGAAGTGGGGACATATCTGCATATGTGGTGGCACTGTGGGGGGGTCAAACGGATATGGGATTACATCTCAAATTACTTAAGCATGCTATTAGAAGCAGATATAGCCCTTTCCCCAGAGCAGGCCCTATTACATTTCCCACTAGAAGGACATTTAAAGAGACATTCTAAATTAGTTAATATGATTTGTACTATCACACGCATGTGTATAGCTAGGTATTGGAAGACGGCTACCCCTTCATTTGAGTATATCGAAAAGAGAATAGAATACCACTATAATATGTCGAGTGCCACAGTAGAACTATTAAACACTAAAGACCGTTTCATTGAAATGTGGGAACCTTATATTATGCATATTGAAAGGTCTAGAAGGATAGGAAGGACCGACATATAAAAGACCAGAGTTAGAGGAAGTAATGTGTGAGAATTGTTTCTATCTGTATGGACTAAGATACTTTGTTGGATACAAAAATACTATTCGGAGCAAGTCTATAATGAATGTGACTTCTTTTTGTTGTACTGTTTTTCTTCTTTTTTTTTTCTTTAGAATGAACCTACATTGCTTCATGTTTGAAGTTTATTTGTATTATGATGTTTTTATATGAAAAAATCAATAAAAATTATTTAAACAAAAAAAAAATTGTTGTAATATTTTTCTAATGTTTGTAAAAAAAATTTTTATTTTTTGTAACTTAAGTTCTTTTTTTTTTTTTTTTACTTTAGTTAGTTTATTTAATTGTATTAATTTGTAGGTATTTTATGTAATTAATTTATTGATAGTATAGTATTCGGTTTAATTGTAGATAATTGTAGGTATTTTATTTAATTAATGTATTGATAGTGTAGTGTTAGGTTTTATTGTAACTTAGGTTAGGATTTATTTTACAGGTAATTTTGTAATTATTTTAACTAGGTAGTTATTAAATAGTTATTAACTATTTAATAGCTATTGTACCTGGTTAAAATAAATACAAATTTACCTGTAAAATAAATATTAATCCTAAAATAGCTATAATATAATAATAATTTATATTGTAGATATATTAGGGTTTATTTTACAGGTAAGTATTGAGCTTTAAATAGGAATAATTTATTTAATAAGAGTTAATTTATTTTGTTAGATAAAAATTATATTTAACTTAGGGGGTTTTAGTGTTAGAGTTAGACTTAGCTTTAGGGGTTAATAAATTTATTAGAGAAGCGGTGAGGTCCGGTCAGCAGATTAGGGGTTAATACTTGAAGTTAGGTGTCAGCGATGTTAGGGAGGGCAGATTAGGGGTTAATACTATTTATTATTAGTTATTGAGGCGGATTAGGGGTTAATAACTTTATTATAGTATCAGTGAGGTCCGGTAGGCAGATTAGGGGTTAACAATTGTAGGTAGGTGGCGGCGACGTTGGGGGCGGCAGATTAGGGGTTAATAAATATAATATAGGGGTCGGCGGTGTTAGGGGCAGCAGATTAGGGGTACATAGGGATAACGTAGGTGGCGGGGGTGTACGGAGCGGCAGATTAGGGGTTAAAAAATATGCAGGGGTCAGCGATAGCAGGGACGGCAGATTAGGGGTTAATAAGTGTAAGGTTAGGGGTGTTTAGACTCGGGGTACATGTTAGGGTGTTAGGTGCAGATTCAGGAAGTGTTTCCCTATAGGAAACAATGGGTCTGCATTAGCAGCTGCTTTTTTGCAGGTGCTAGGTTTTTTTTCAGCTCAAACGGCCCCATTGTTTCCTATGGGGGAATCGTGCACGAGCACTTTTTTGAAGCTGGCCGTGTCCGTAAGCACCGCTGGTATTTAGAGTTGCAGTGGCGGTAAATATGTTCTACGCTCCCTTTTTGGAGCCTAACGCAGCCCTTCTGTGAACTCTAAATACCAGAGGTATTTAAAAGGTACAGGGAAAAAAAGCATGCGTAGCTAACGCACTCCTTTGGCCGCAGAAATCTAAATCTAGTGGTAAGTGATGAAGTAATGAGATCTGATTATACCTACAAGCTCAACCCATTTTATTAGGTTGTTGCTTCAAAACACAAAATCAGCTATTTCACATACATAAATAAACCTTAAAAAGCTAATTCACATACATTTTTATACTCTGCAGTTTGTAAAGTAATTGGAAACACATTAAGGGAAAAATACTTTTACAATATACTGTCCCTTTAAGAGGAAAAGTGAGACGACAGAAATCAGAACCCAATTATCTAGAAATTAGATGTAGCAAAATGTAAATGTGTGTTTCTCATTCACACTAATATGTTATTGATTCTTAGTTTCAGTAAATTTGTCTTATAAACAGGCTTTCAAAAGGAATTGTGCCTTTGTGACTGGGCTTTCAAAAGGAACTGCATGTTCCTGACCATGATTTCAAATGGGATTATGCCTTTGTGACCACAAAGACAATACCTATTCACTACAGTGCAGTTTGTGCGGCTACATTATTGAAATTCCAGTCACAAAGAATCGATCCTGTTTAAAAACCCATTCATAGATATGCGGTTCCTTTTGAAATCCCAATCATAAAGGCGCAATCCTCAAGGCGCAATCCTGGTCATGAAGGCTCGGTTGATTTTGAAATCTTAGACAGGAAGACGTCATCACATTTTAAAGCCCAATATTTTTATATGGGCGGTTTAGCACGCATATTACAAGCTTAAAGTGAATTGTTTGTGCGCAAGTGAAACGCATTGCGCGCAAACATCAAAACTTCAGATATCACAACCGCACTATATTCTATAGACTTTAATGGAGCATTTTATTAAAGGGACAAGAAACCCCTAAACTTATTTCATGATTTGGATAGAACATACAATTTTAAACAACTTTCCAGTTTACTTATATTATCAATATTTGCTTAATTATCTTGTTATCCTTTGCTGAAGGAACAGATTTGCACTACTGACAGCCAGATGAACACATCTAGTTAGCCAATCACAAGAGACAAGTGTGTGCAGGCACCAATCAGCAGCTAGCTAGCTCCCACTAGTGTAGGATATGTGCATTTTTCAACAAGGGATACCAAGAGAATTAAGCACATTTGAAAAGTGAATTTAAAAGTGTGTTAAAATTACATGCTCTATCTGAATCATGCAAGTTGAATTTTGACTTTCCTATAACTTTAAACTCGACAGCACTGGCCAATTGCACTCCACCCAATGACCTCTATTTATCAAGTTCTGTCGAACCTGATCCGACAGTGTGGATCAGGTCCGACAGACCTCGCTGAATACGGCGAGCAATATGCTGGCCATATTCAGCATTCCACTAGCAGCTCACAAGAGCTGCTGGTGCAACGCCGCCCCCTGCAGACTCATGGCTAATAGGCCACCAGCAGGGGGTGTCAATCAACCCGATCGTACTTGATCGGGTTGATTTACGGCGATGTCTGTCCTCCTGCTCAGAACAGGCGGACAGGTTATGGTGCAGCGATCTTTGTGACCGCTGCTTCATAACTGCTGTTTCTGGTGAGCCTGCAGGCTTGCCAGAAACATGGGGCATCAAGCTCCATTCATGTTCTTCACATAGAAAAAAATATTTTATTTTATTTTTAAATATATATTTCAATATAAATGATGATTTTTTTTAATATAAAATAATATATATATATATATATATATATATATATATATATATATATATATATATATATATATATATATAATACAAAGAATATTTTCCACTATGTGACATATTTACATTAAAACATAATAAAAAAATATTAAAATATTAATATGAATTTTCATGTTTAAAGGGACAGTCAAGTCCAAAAAAAACTTTTTTTATGATTCATATAGGGCATGCAATTTTTAACAACTTTCCAATTTACTTTTATCACCAATTTTGCTTTGTTCTATTGGTATTCCCCACTAGAGGGTGTTAGTTCTTGTGTTTTATATAGATAACATTGAGCTCATGCACGTGAAGTTACCTAGGAGTGAGCACTGATTGGCTAAAATGCAAGTATCTCAAAAGAACTGAAATAAGGAGGCAGTATGCTGAGGCTTAGATACAAGGTAATTAAAGAGGTAAAACGTGTATTATTATAACTGTGTTGGTTATGCAAAACTGGGTAATGGGTAATTAAGGGATTATCTATCTTTTAAAACAACAATTCTGGTGTTGACTGTCTCTTTAAAGGTTTTTGAGTGGAAAGGGCTCTAAAGTATGTTTATATCTATCTATTTATCTATATATCTATCATCTATCTATCTATCTATCTATGTATATATGTATGTATATACATATATAAATACACATATACATATATAAATACACACATATATATATATATACAGTATATATATAATCCCACATATTTAAACACATATATATAATAGTCCTTCCATTCAAACACCTTGTGATATAGCATATACCTTTTAACTCTTATAAAATAATTTAATTAATTTTTATGTAAATTAATTTTATTATATAGTGTATATATGAATGTTACACTTTATTTAATGTGTTTATGTTGTGTTAGTGCCACTTTTATTTTAGCCAGGTATGCTTTTACTTTTAACTTGTAATACGCACACAAGTTACCACAGTCAAAATATTTCAATATCATTTCTGCGCTAACGTTAGCATGCCACATGTAATCTAGCCCTAAGTGTGAATATAATTATTGATCAAACATAACAGTTTGCCTATCATGCTTATATAAAAATGGAATTCATATTGTTTACCAGATATCAGGATGGATTTGGATTACAATAGCTTAATCTCACTCTGTACAATGGGTTTAATTGAAAATAACTGCAATGTAACCTTAAAGGGACATTAAACACTTTGAGATGGTAATATAAAATGATAAATTGTTTATATAAAACAACAACGCTGCAATATACTTTCATTATTTATTTTTACCTATTTGCCTGTAATTCAATTCTGTAGCGTATCATGTCCAACAGACATTGCAAAATGCCGACAGCATACACTGTCGGCATTTATCATTGCACAAGCAGTTCCCCAGAACTGCTTGTGCAATGCCACCCCTGCAGAGGGTGTCAATCTGCCCGATTGTATAGAATTGGGGCGGATTAAAGGTCACAGCCTCAGAGGTAGCAGACAAGTTATGGAGCAGCGGTCTTTAGACCACATGCGTTATAACTGCTCTTTCTGGCTAGCCTGAAACAAGGGATTCAAGGTCCATTCGGCCCTTGTTAAATAGACCCCATTGTATTTGTCATGTTCAGTTAAATTCCCAGTGTCAATCCCAATAACATGTACATAACAATAAAAAACATGTTTTCAGGAAATTTTATTGAAAATTATTTCAATCTATTTTGGATTGTAATCACTTGAGAAAGAGGCTTCCTATGTCAGCGAAGTTATCAAAAGCCAATATCAGAAAGACTCAAATCAGCACCATAATTAGTAGGAGACAATATGGTCTTATGAAGGATAAATTGTGTTAAAGGGACTGTCTAGGCCAAAATAAACTTTCATGATTCAGATAGAACATGTAATTTTAAACAATTTTCCAATTTACTTTTATCACCAATTTTGCTTTGTTCTCTTGGTATTCTTAGTTGAAAGCTTTAACAGTTTTTTACCATTAGAGGGTGTTAGTTCAAATTTTTCAAATAGATAACACTGTGCCCGTGCACGTGAAGTAATCTGGGAGCAGGCACTGATTGGCTAGACTGCAAGTCTGTCAAAAGAACTAAAAAAAGGGGCAGTTTGCAGAGGCTTAGATACAAGATAATCACAGAGGTTAAAAGTATATTATTATATCTGTTTTGGTTATGCAAAACTGGGGAATGGGTAATAAAGGGATTATCTATCTTATAAAACAATAGAAATTCTGGTGTAGACTGCCCCTTTAACCTAACCTAATTGAATTCTATGCAAAGTCTGTTATCATATAGAGCAAGGTGTTGGAATGAATGAGATATATTTAACATTTGTTAAAGCATTTGATACAGTTCCATATAGAAAATTATTGTACAAATTGAGAGAGATAAGAGTTTTTGTTAATGAAAAATCCTCATGTTGGACAACAGTAGTATGTGGAGTGCCTCAAGGTTTTGTCCTGGCTCCACTTCTCATTAATCTGTTTATTATTAATTGTAATCTCCCCTTCTGTTTAATGTTTATTAATGATCTTGAAAGTAGCAATGAAAGTTAAGTATCAGTGTTAGCAGATGACACACAATTAACACCTAGATTACGAGTCTTGCGTTAGCCTTAAAAAGCAGCATTGAGGGGTCCCAATGCTGCTTTTTAACGCCCACTGGTATTTCAAGTCAGGCAGGAAAGGGTCTACTGCTCACTTTTTTTCCCCGCGATTTTAGCTTACCACAAATCCCCTTACGTCAATTGCGTATCCTATCTTTTTAATGGGATTTGCCAATCGCCGGTATTACGATCGCCTGAAAAAGTGAGTGATAGACCCTCTCCTGTCCAGACTCCTAGCGCATATAAAAGTCAGTAGTTAAGAGTTTTATGGGCTAACGCTGTAACATAAAGCTCTTAACTAATGTGCTACAAAGTACACTAACACCCATAAATTACCTATTAACCCCTAAACCGAGCCCCCCCCCCCACTTCACAAACACTATAATGAAATTATTTAACCCCTAATCTGCCGACCGGACATCACCGCCACTTTAATAAATGTATTAACCCCTAAACGGCCGCACTCCCGCCTCACAAACACTAGTTAAATTGTATTATCTCCTAATCTGCCGTCCCTAACATCACTGACACCTACCTACATTTATTAACCCTTAATCTGCCACCCCCAACGTTGACGCTACTATATTAAATTTATTAACCCCTAAATCTAACCCTAACCCCCCATAACTTAAATAATATTTAATTAAAATGAAATTGAATTACTACTATTAAATAAATTAATCCTATTTAAAACTAAATACCTATAAAATAAACCCCAAGATAGCTACAATATAACTAATAGGGTTTATTTTTATTTTACAGGCAACTTTGTATTTATTTTAACTAGGTACAATAGTTATTAAATAGTTATTAACTACTTAATAACTACCTATCTAAAATAAGTACAAAAGTACCTGTAAAATAAACCCTAACCTAAGTTACAATTATACCTAACACTACACTACATCCAAGATGGCGTCCCTTAAATTCCGATTGCCTGATAGAACCCTATCAGCCAATAGGAATTTAGGTAGGAAAAATAAAATAAAATTAACTAAAAATAAAAAAACATAAATTTAAAAAAAAAATCCTAACTCTATGAAAAAATTAAAAAAAATTACATTACAAAAAAATAAAAACTCTAAAATTATGAAAAATAAAAAACTCTAAGATTACATAAAATAATAAACAGTTAGTTTTTTTTAGGGTAATGTTAGAATTTTTTTCCAGGTAGTTTTTTTGTGGGGTAACTTAGGTTAGGGGAATAAGATGGTTATGGGGTTTAGTTATGAGTGGGTATTTTGTGGTGGGGGTTGTGACAGTTTAGGGGTAATAGAGTAGAGCGGTACTTTCCTATGTGTGTGTGACAGTTTAGGGGTTAATAGAGTAGAGGGGTAGTTTGTGATTGAGGTTGTGGCAGTTTAGGGGTTAATAGTGTAGAAGGGTATTTTCCAATGTGAGGGTTTAGCAATTTATGAGTTTATTGTGTAGAGGGGTAGTTTGCCATGGGGGTTGTGGTGGTTTATGGGTTAATAGTGTACAGGGGTTGTTTGTGATGGGGTTGTGGTGGTTTAGGGGTTAAAAGAGTAGTTTAGTGCAACAGTTTCCATCGTCCAAACTAAGGGGCCCATTTATCAAGCTCTGAACGGAGCTTGTGGGCACGTGTTTCTGGAGAGTCTTCAGACTCACCAGAAACACCAGTTATGAAGCAGCGGTTTAAAGACCGCTGCTCCATAACCCTGTCTGCCTGCTCTGATGAGGCAGACAGGAATCGCTGGAAATCAACCCGATTGAGTACGATCGGGTTGATTGACACCTCCCTGCTGGCGTCAGTCAGCAGGGGGTGGCGTGGCACAAGCAGCTCTTGTGAGCTGCTGGTGCAATGTTAAATGCGGAGAGCGTATTGCTCTCCGCATTCAGCGAGGTCTTGCGGACCGGATCCGCACTGTCGGATCAGGTCCGCAAGAGCTTTAATAAATAGGCCCCAAAGAGTTGTCGCTCAATACTACCCATAGAAAGTATGGGAGTGTAAATTATAGAGTGGTCATGCAAATTTGTAATATTATCGAGTGTTCACCAGTTATAATATTGATTTGAGGGTAAGAAACACCACAATCTATAGCTTGTTTATTCTCATCACGCTATATATAATGATTAATTTGTAATCTGGCCCAGCGTCGGGTTAGCACGAATGCAATTACTGTTAAATTTGTATTTTTTCAGCGCACTCCACTGAACTTTATGGGAGAATAATTTAAAGTGGTAGTGGTATCTGAAGTCCTAAAGTTAGTGTGGGGCGGGTTTCTCTCAAGTGCAAAAAATTACTTTCAACTTGTAGTATGCACATGTAAAATGTTTACTTTCAGCGGTATTACCATTCCAATGGGGGCACTTAATAATACCCCACTTGTAATCTAGCCTTAAATAGGGTAGGGTTAGGGATACAATTACATGAGGTGTAAAAAGGGGTATATTGTCACATGATTTAAATATAATTTTGAGTCTTTATAAAACAAAGATAACACCTCACTTTGAATATGCAATGCAATGTTGTGCACCATTTTTTTAAGATCAACATTATAGAACTGTGTAGAGTATGGTGACAAAATTGATATGGAAAATAGAAGATTTACATCATGACGAAAGGTGCCAATTAGTTTTACTAGAAAATAGGCACAAGGGATATGGTTACTTTATACAAATATATATAAGACTCATATAACCAAACATTTGCTAATCTGTTTATCCATAGGACAAGAGGCCATCCATTGAGACCTGAGGAAAGGAGATTTCACCTACAGCAGTGTAAGAACAATAAATATATGGAATTATTTGCCTAAAGAGTTTGTTTTAGCAAGTTCAGTACATGTTTTTAAAAATAAACTGGATATTTTCTTGGCAAAAAAGAATGTACAGGGATATAATAGTTGGTATAAACCATACAGTAGTTTGATGAATGATGAATTATTTCTCTTTGAAGCATAATTTGATTTTTTTTTTTTTTTTTTGCTTTCATTTTGGATAAAAATTAGCAGGAATGTGAAAGGTTGACCTAATAGACTTCAATATTTTTTCAACCTTCAACCTATAATACTATGCACAGTACTTAATCCTACTCCCAGTGGGGTCTAAATGAATGCAATGTTTCTAGAATACTCATTTTCCAATTATATTACAGCCTTCGCATTAAGAAATACAGATTTTTTATTTGCAAGTTTTTGCTGAGTTGTAAAATGAGTAATCAAGCAACAATTCTTATGATATAAGAATAGAGATATTCGGGGTTGATCACTATCTTGTGCTTTTTGTTTTAGTAGATAATTTCTGAACTTCAGCCAATATTGATGGCACATTTTTACAGTGATCACAATCCCACAATATTGTTTTGCTGTTAATATCCTTTAATCTTGAAATTTGTACCTCACAAAAACAATATAAAATTGGTATTTTCCTTGGCAATCATGCAAATTTACCAATTTAAAAATTAAGGATAAGTTTAAAATTAACAGTAAAGTATTACAGCGCTCATATTACAAGTTGAAAGTAAACATGATCTCTTGAGCGCAATTCAAGTAGGGATAGCATGACCTCATCGCTCTGGTTAACTGTTTTGCAAAACAAAAAAGTGTCACAAAACACATCAAAAATACATTACAAAGTACAGCTACACTCATAATAACACCATCTAATAAAAATTATTAAAAAAAAGAACAAAGAAGTTATAAGGGTTCAAAGATATGAGGTCTCAGGTGTTAGAAAAAAAAAAGGCAGGCAAAGGGTTTTAACATAGAGATACAGGGGCCTAGGTATCAAGCCGTCAACCTCAAATACGCTGGAATTCCGCAGCGAATTTGTGGCGAGGCTGATTCGCCTTAGTTATCAAAGGCTAGAGACCGGCAAAAGTAGAATTTTGTGACGTAAACTTCCATCCGCCAGACTCAGTCTGACACAGATCGATTCTTACGTCACTCCAGATGTTCCGCACACAAGTGCGGCACAATCTGACTACTTTTGCTAGTTATCAAAAAACTAGCAGGTACGCTCGGCACTTTTCCGGCCCAGCGTACCTGGTTTTCAAACCGCCACCCTGGAGGCGGCGGATCCCATAGGAATCAATGGGAGTCTGACCGTAGCGAAAGTACAAGGTCGCTGCTGCCAGACATCCCATTGATTCCTATGGGAGCTGTCTGCACCAAAAACCCTAACATGTACCCCAAGTCTAAACACCACTAATCTGTCCCCCCTTACACCGCCGCAACTCAATAAAGTTATTACCCCCTAAACCGCCGCTCCCGGAGCCCACCGCAAGCTACTCTATACATATTAACCCCTAAACCGCCGCTCCCGGAGCCCACCGCCACCTACATTATACCTAGTAACCCCATACTGCCCCCCCTATACCGCCTCCCTCTATAATTAGGCTGACCATATTGCCGCTTTAAGAAGGAACACATATGAAAACTACATATGTGAGGGTTCTTATACAAAACCATTTCTTTAAACAGCCCTGAAAACAGCCCTGGCATATGTATTTTTCATATGTGTCCCTTTTTAAAGCGGCAATATGGTCAGCCTATCTATAATAAAGTTATTAACCCCTATCCTGCTGATCCCGCACCTCGCCGCAACTAAATAAATAGTATAACCCCTAAACCTCCACTCCCTGACCCCGCCGCAACCTATATTAAATTTATTAACCCCTAATCTGCCCCCCCTACAATGTTGCCACCTATAATACATTTATTAACCCCTATCCTGCCCCCCACTACACCGCCGTCACTGTAATAAATTTATTAACCCCTAAACCTAAGTCTAACACTAATCCTAACACCCCTCCTAACTTAAATATTAATTAAATAAATCTAAATAATATTTCTATTATGAACTAAATTAATCCTATTTAAAAATAAATACTTACCTATAAAATAAACCCTAATATAGCTACAATATAAATAATAATTATATTGTAGCTATTTTAGGATTTATTTTTATTTTACAGGCATCTTTCAATTTATTTTAACTAGGTACAATAGCTATTAAATAGAGATATTAACTATTTAATAGCTACCTAGCTAAAATAAAGAGAAATTTACGTGTAAAATAAAAACTAACCTAAGTTACAATTACACCTAACACTACACTATACTTTAATACATTATTCCTATTTAAAACTAAATACTTACCTGTAAAATAAACCCTAAGATAGCTACAATGTAATTAATAATTACATTGTAGCTATTTTAGGAATTATATTTATTTTACAGGTAAATTTCTCTTTATTTTAGCTAGTTATAATAGTTATTAAATAGTTATTAACTATTTAATAACTACCTAGCTAAAAGAAATACAAAATTACCTGTAAAATAAATCCTAACCTAAGTTACAATTAAACCTAACACTACACTATCATTAAATAAATTAAATAAATTAACTACAAATAACTACAATTAAATACAATTACATAAACTAACTAAAGTACAAAAAATAAAAAAAAATAGATTACAAACATTTAAAAAATATTACAACAATTTTAAGATAATTACACCTAATCTAAGCCCCCTAATAAAATAACAACCCCCCCCCAAAAATAAAACAATGCCCTACCCTATTCTAAATTAAAAACGTTCAAAGCTCTTTTACCTTACCAGCCCTTAAAAGGGCCTTTTGTGGGGCATGCCCCAAAGAATTCAGCTCTTTTGCCTGTAAAAGAAAAATACACCCCCCCAACATTAAAACCCACCACCCACATACCCCTAATCTAACCCAAACCCCCCTTAAAATAACCTAACACTAATCCCCTGAAGATCATCCTACCTTGAGTCGTCTTCACTCAGCCGAGCAGCGATGGAACCGAAGAGGAGATCCGAAGTGGCAGAAGTTATCCTCCAAGGGGCGCTGAAGAAATCTTCCATCCGATGAAGTGATCCTCCAGTCGGCGCTGAAGAAGTCTTCCATCCGCGCGATGTCATCTTCCAAGAGGCGCTGAAGAAGTTTTCTATCCGGGCGATGTCATCTTCCAAGCAGGGTCTTCAATCTTCAATCTTCATCCCACCGACGCGGAACATCCTTCTTTACCGACGGACTACCGATGAATGAAGGCTCCTTTAAGGGACGTCATCCAAGATGGCGTCCCTTCAATTCCGATTGGCTGATAGGATTCTATCAGCCAATCGGAATTAAGGTAGGAAAAATCTGATTGGCTGATTGAATCAGCCAATCAGATTCAAGTTCAATCCGATTGGCTGATCCAATCAGCCAATCAGATTGAGCTCGCATTCTATTGGCTGTTCCGTGTAGTATATGCACTCCCACCAACAAACTTGTAACTTGCCAGGGTGCTTTGACCAGGTATACAAAGTTTCAAATAATTAAGCACTCACTGGACTGCAGACATGAGTGATTAATCCAATCTTTATTGTGTGACGTTTCAGGACAAACATCGTCCCTTCCTCTGACTCTATATGTGTATATAATTGTGTGGTACATATGTATTTATGTATTTATATGTGTATATATGTATTTACAGACATATATACACATATAGACACATAAATACATATGTATGTGTATATATTTATTCTCTGTTACCAGCAGCTGAAAGGGGCTATAGGGATCATGATTTGGACACTGTCTTTTCAACAGACATTACAACGTATTCTCTTAGTGAACTGTTTGATAAAATGGAACAACTGCTCATAAAAGAACATAAGCTCCAGTTTGATGTATGGAGTTTTGAAAAATATGTAAAGATTAATATAATACCAAGGGGTTTGAGGATTAATAAATTCCCCACCTTTGAAACACAGGACCTTGACTTTGTGACAACTTGGAACTCCATACTTACAGACTGCTCCATAAGACTAATGAACTTACTTATAATGTATAAAAACAAATTGCTCGATAACATAAGAAATGAAATTGATGAATTGTAACATGAATTTAATAGTAGAAGACTTGAGATAGATTATCCCAAATTTGACAATATTTTGCAAACAGCTCTCATTGAATCAAAAAACATCATTTTGAATCATAAGCACACAAAATACCTCAGAGATCAGTCAGATTATGACACTAATACAGTATATTTGTGGCACCACACCAATACAAGACTAAGAGCAAGATCAGGCAACAGGAGGGGCAGATCTCGCAGTAGAAACAGAGGGAGAGGTAGAGGTAGAGGAGCCAATTGAGGCTCAAGCAACACACATACCAGCTCAGGAAGATCACCAGACAGTGAATTTGAGTCAGGAGAGGAGAGAGGGGCCTCAGGAGGGGAAGAACAAGAGGCAACTCCCAAAGGGATTTTAAAACATGTAAACAAACAAGTAACTTTAGTAAATCCTGTCCAAATCCCTGAACCACTGAAGCCCAACAAACAACACTCACAACAGAAAAACCATTCACCCCTGATAGATACACACAAGGGTAAAATTGAATCCAAATATGTTAGCAGTAATAGCGAACAGAGCATGACTAACATTACCACTACAGGGGACGACCGCAGGGCTTTTGAGCAGGTTTTTCACAGGGCTCAGGACAAAACAGGGATAGGACAGAGCAAACAAGACAGCTATCCCTTGAGAGGCAACAAGATGGCCAAGTATCAATGAATAAGTACAATGTCATTAATCTCTCAACTGTAACCCTGACAAATATACAACTTAAGGTACTAAGTTATGGTCTGAATTTTGCTCCCTCCAACTCTTTTGATCTTTTCAGGACCATGCTGGATGTTAACAGACTGATCAGAAAACTCACCCTGAGAAAACATTTCCAGGGGGTAGATGAAACAGAGGCTGATGAATCCGATTTTCCAGACTGTATCCAGCATGGCCCTGAGCCCTCTAGGGATCTTGAATTTTCAGAAGTATGTGATGTGGTCACATTACAGAGTTTCGATGACACAGGTAATTTCTCTAATACGGCACGTGCCATTAAATGTTTCAATGGTTTCAGAAAACAGTCTACCTTCTATCCCATACAGACACGGGGGCCTATCCTTAAAACGTTTTATAAAAGAGTAGAGCAGGATCTCACACAATTATCACACAAAACAGCAGAGAATACAAACAGTTCTAATTTGTCTAAAGCAGAAAGGAAGGCTCTCTTTGAACTGAAAGGAAATAAGAATCTCATAATTCGCACTGCAGATAAGGGAGGTTCGGTTGTAGTACAGGACAGGAGTATGTATATCAGCGAAGCACAATGACAACTGCATGACATTAACAACTACATAAGCCTAACCAGGGATCCCACTTTTTCCTATCAGAAGGAATTGAGAGCACTTTTGGACGATGGTTTCGAAGATGGGCATTTTGACAAGGCCACTTGTGAGTTTTTATATGTAGAACATCCAGTGGTGCCCATCTTCCACCATCTTCCAAAGGTGCACAAAAGCCTTGAAGATGTTCGAGGGCGTCCCATTGTGAGCGGCATTGGGTCCCTCCTCGAGCATCTGTCACAATGGCTGGATGCCATTTATCCATTTGTGGCTTCTCTGCACAGCCACCTCAAAGACACCAAGGATTTACTCAATCTTTTGGGCGATTTGAGATGGGATGTGAATTACAAATGGCTAACAGTCAATGTCACAGCACTGTACTCCTCTATCCCCCATGAGGAGGGGCTCAAAGCAATAGCCTATTTCCTGCAGAAATTTTCAACATTTAGCAGTGATTTTGTGGATTATATCTTGAGAGTAACTCAATTCTTGCTTACTCACAATTATTTTTGATTTAATGACAGCTTTTATCTCCAGAGATGTGGGACAGCTATGGGGGCCAAATTTGCACCCTCCTATGCCAACCTTTACATGGGTTGGTGGGAGCTGTCCCACATCTATGGAGATGAAAATGGACATAAGGAATGTATCGCCTTTTATAGGCGATACATAGATTATCTTCTATTCATTTGGCAGAGTACAGACAATGACATGTCAGTTTTCTTGCAGAGGATCAATGACAATGAGATGGGCTTGAAATTCACACATGAGACCAATGACAGGGAAATTAATTTCCTAGATCTCACTCTAACAGCTACAGAAAGTGGCCGTATTCACAGCAGCACATATAGAAAGCCCATTACCAAGAATACCTTACTACATGCAAAAAGTTGCCACCCAAAACAAGTACCTTTGGCGGTAGCAAAAGGTGAATTAGTAAGAACCAAGAGAAATTGCACTGACAATGAGACTTTTCAAGCACAAAGTCAGGTACTTGAAAAAAGACTACTACAGAGAGGCTACCCCAAATATGTGATAAAACAAGCTAAATCACAGGTGGATAAACTCAACCGAGAGTCCTTACTTCAGGGATCCACAAGGCAAGGTATCCCTGAAAAGGACAGAGTCACTTTTGTCACAGACTACAGTGTAGAGTATAAAAGCATCTGTGACATAGTGAACAAGCACTTTCGTCTTCTTACAGCAGATGATAGGCTAGTAGGTTGTGTAGAGTCAGGCCTTAGGTGTTCTTACCGAAAAAGTAAAACCCTAGGCAATCATTTATCCCCCTCAGAACTACCACGGCTGACTGTCACGGATTCTAGTTCTTGGCCAAACCAAAAACCAGGTTTAAACCATGTGATTTAGCCGTTGTCTCGGATGAGTTTCATTCAGAGGTCACGGGAGAAGTCTTTAAAATTAAGTCATGTCTCAACTGTACATCCTCCTATGTCATTTATCTCCTCACATGTGCTGAGTGCCGACTACAGTACATAGGCCTCACCACGACTGAGGTGAATGCCAGAATAAGGAATCATTTGTCTACCATCAAGATAGGAGAAGCCACCACCCCGCTGGTTAAGCACTTCAATAAAAGCAGTACCACGTTGAGATGGCAAGCAATTGAGTGGGTTAAAAAACCTTTGCGAGGAGGTGACAGGGAACATATTCTTGGGAAACAAGAAATGTTCTGGATTTTTAGGCTCCAAACCAGAGTACCAAGAGGTCTCAACTCTGAATACGACCTCATAAATTATTGGCAATAGAACTATTACAAGGTCCAGCCAGTTTTTGAGCAAAGTGACACATAGACCAATTAAGATGCTAAAAACATAAAATAAATACATAAAGTAATGCACTCAATCTTTCAACAAAAGATAGACAAAACATCTCAGGTCTGCTATTTCAAATATACAAAATATTTAAATGGTATCCACCAAACAGTGAGAGGTGGGGGATCTAGGGGTCGATCCGATATAAATCGGCGCCCGCAAAAGCCGGCGACGCCAATATTTGCGCGGGTTTGGTATCACATATACGGCGTAACCTAGAAGTTACGCCCGTATATTTCTGCCGTCGCCCGCAGTTTTTTGGGCCATAGGCAGGTATACCAAACCCGCGCAGTTTGGTATCCAATATGCAGCGTAAGGACTTACGTGGCGAAAATGGAGAAAACTTACTCCATTTTCACCTCGCCACAAAAAGCAGCCGTAAGAAGCCTTACGCTGACTATTGGAGCCCCGTAACTCCCTAAACTAACTAGAAAATAAACCTAACACCTAACGCATGCGCAATGTCTATCTCCCTGTCAACCGCGATCTGCTAAATAAAACCTAACACCTAACGCATGCGCAATGTCTATCTCCCTGTCAACCGCGATCTGCTAAAATAAACCTAACACCTAACGCATGCGCAATGTCTATCTCCCTGTCAACCGCGATCCCCCCCCCCCCCGAAATCCCTAATAAAGTTATTACCCCCTAAACCGCCGCTCCCGGACCCCGCCGCCATCTACATAAACTAACCCCCTACTGTGAGCCTCTAAAACCGCCGCCATCTACCTTATCTATCCCCTAATCTGACCCCTTACACCGCCGCCACCTATATAAAAATTATTAACCCCTAATCTAATCCCCCTATACCGCCGCCAACTATATTAATATTATTAACCCCTAATGTAAGCCCCTTACACCGCCGCCATCTCTATTAAAATGATTAACCCCTAATTTAATCTACCTACCCCGCCGCCAGCTATATTATCTATATTAACCCTAAGTATATTATAGTTAATATAGTTATTACATTATATATATATTAACTATATTAACCCTAATTATATTAGGGTTAATATAGTTAATATAGTTACTATAGTATTTATATTAACTATATTAACTCTATCTAACCCTAACACCCCTAACTAAATTTATATTAAATTAATCTAATTCATTTATAAACTAAAATATTCCTATTTAAATCTAAATACTTACCTATAAAATAAACCCTAAGATAGCTACAATATAATTAATAATTACATTGTAGCTATGTTAGGGTTAATATTTATTTTACAGGTAAATTGTTAATTATTTTAACTAGGTATAATAGATATTAAATAGTTATTAACTATTTAATATCTACCTAGTTAAAATAATTACCCAATTACCTGTAAAATAAATCCTAACCTAAGTTACAAATACACCTACACTATCAATAAATTTAATAAACTACAAACATCTATCTAAAAATACAATTAAATTAACTAAACTAAATTACAAAAAAAAACAAAACACTAAATTACAAAAAATAAAAAAAAGATTACAAGATATTTAAGCTAATTACACCTATTCTAAGCCCCCTAATAAAATAATAAACCCCCAAAATAAAAAAAATTCCCTGCCCTATTCTAAATTCAACAAATTTCAAAGCTCTTTACCTTACCAGCCCTTAAAAGGGCCTTTTGTGGGGCATGCCCCAAATAATTCAGCTCTTTTGCATACAACAAATACAATACCCCCCCCCCATTACAACCCACCACCCACATACCCCTATTCTAAACCCACCCAAACCCCCCTTAAAAAAGCCTAACACTACCCCCCTGAAGATCTCCCTACCTTGTCTTCACCACACCGGGCCGAACTCCTGATCCGATCCGGGCGATGTCATCCTCCAAGCGGCAAAGAAGAATTCTTCCTCCGGCGACGTCTTCCTCCAAGCGGCAGCAAAGTCTTCATTCTTCCGGCGGCATCTTCAATCTTCTTTCTTCACTCCGCCGCCGCGGAGCATCCATCCCGGCCGACTGCTGAACTTGGAATGAGGTACCTTTAAATGACGTCATCCAAGATGGCGTCCGCCGAATTCCGATTGGCTGATAGGATTCTATCAGCCAATCGGAATTAAGTTAAAAAAATCTGATTGGCTGATTGAATCAGCCAATCAGATTCAAGTTCAATCCGATTGGCTGATCCAATCAGCCAATCAGATTGAGCTCGCATTCTATTGGCTGTTCCGATCAGCCAATAGAATGCAAGCTCAATCTGATTGGCTGATTGGATCAGCCAATCGGATTGAACATGAATCTGATTGGCTGATTCAATCAGCCAATCAGATTTTTTTAACATAATTCCGATTGGCTGATAGAATCCTATCAGCCAATCGGAATTCGGCGGACGCCATCTTGGATGACGTCATTTAAAGGTACCTCATTCCAAGTTCAGCAGTCGGCCGGGATGGATGCTCCGCGGCGGCGGAGCGAAGAAAGAAGATTGAAGATGCCGCCGGAAGAATGAAGACTTTACTGCCGCTTGGAGGAAGACGTCGCCGGAGGAAGAATTCTTCTTTGCCGCTTGGAGGATGACATCGCCGGAGGAAGAATTCTTCTTTGCCGCTTGGAGGAAGACATCGCCCGGATCGGATCAGGAGTTCGGCCCGGTGTGGTGAAGACAAGGTAGGGAGATCTTCAGGGGGCTAGTGTTATTCTTTTTTAAGGGGGGTTTGGATGGGTTTAGAATAGGGGTATGTGGGTGGTGGGTTGTAATGGGGGGGGTATTGTATTTGTTGTATGCAAAAGAGCTGAATTCTTTGGGGCATGCCCCACAAAAGGCCCTTTTAAGGGCTGGTAAGGTAAAGAGCTTTGAAATTTGTTGAATTTAGAATAGGGCAGGGAATTTTTTTTTATTTTGGGGGTTTATTATTTTATTAGGGGGCTTAGAATAGGTGTAATTAGCTTAAATATCTTGTAATCTTTTTTTTATTTTTTGTAATTTAGTGTTTGTTTTTTTTTGTAATTTAGTTTAGTTAATTTAATTGTATTTTTAGATAGATGTTTGTAGTTTATTAAATTTATTGATAGTGTAGGTGTATTTGTAACTTAGGTTAGGATTTATTTTACAGGTAATTGGGTAATTATTTTAACTAGGTAGATATTAAATAGTTAATAACTATTTAATATCTATTATACCTAGTTAAAATAATTAACAATTTACCTGTAAAATAAATATTAACCCTAACATAGCTACAATGTAATTATTAATTATATTGTAGCTATCTTAGGGTTTATTTTATAGGTAAGTATTTAGATTTAAATAGGAATATTTTAGTTTATAAATGAATTAGATTAATTTAATATAAATTTAGTTAGGGTTAGATAGAGTTAATATAGTTAATATAAATACTATAGTAACTATATTAACTATATTAACCCTAATATAATTAGGGTTAATATAGTTAATATATATAATGTAATACCTATATTAACTATAATATACTTAGGGTTAATATAGATAATATAGCTGGCGGCGGGGTAGGTAGATTAAATTAGGGGTTAATCATTTTAATAGAGATGGCGGCGGTGTAAGGGGCTTACATTAGGGGTTAATAATTTTAATATAGATGGCGGAGGTGTTAGGGGCTCACTTGAGGGGGTTATAGATATAATATAGCTGGCGGCGGGGTACGGGAGCGGCGGTTTAGGGGTTAATAACTTTATTAGGTTGCGGCGGGGTAAAGGAGCGGCGGTTTAGGGGTTAATAGCTTTTTTATTGTTAGGCTAGTGAGGGGGGATAGCGGATAGAGGGTTAGACAGTGCGGGCTATGTTAGGGAGGCGTGTTAGACAGTGCGGGTGTTTTAAACTTTAGTCAGGTTTTATAGGCGCCGGCAGTTTCTAACGTGCCGCAAGTCACTGGCGACGCCAGAAATATGTACTTACGCAGATTTCTGGACATCGCTGGTTTGTGAGACTTACGGCACGTTAGCATCTGACGGCGACTTATATGGGATGGCTCGAGTTGCGAGCTGAAACTGCGGGCGACGCCGGTTCCCTCGCTTGCGCCGCAAACTGCGATCTATATCGGATCGCGCCCCTAGTGTTAGTTAGCCCCTAAAAGTACACATTTCAAAACCAGTAGTTATCTCAAAAGATAAGAAAGAAAAGCAGGAAATTTTCTTTCCTTTTTCCTTTTTCTTTTATCTTTATAACATATTATCTCCTTTTCTGAAATAGTATAGTGTACATATCAAGACATATTCCCCAGTTTTTCGCATCCCTCCCCCTGTTCACTTTTACTTTTTCTTTTTCTTGCATTAAGAGAGTATATATTCAGGTTAAAATTTGATATTTGATAGCAGAGTATAAATACTCGATTACTCACATTTAAGGTTACATATAATGTACCAACTTAATGCTAAAATTATAAAGTCAGCACAAGATCACATAAACAGCACTGGTAAGGAATAGGTTAATGTTATCCACTCTGAACATGTGCAATGGTTTTAACCAATGAAATGTACTTTTGTCTTTTAAAAGAACAGCACAGGTGTACTCTATTAGCTATGATTACGGTAACTGACCGAAACATGTCAGCTTGAGTACACTGTGCTCAGAGATGTTCGATATGAATGGACCCCTCCTGGGTTTTTATCTATGGAATTCAATAAACTTCACTTTTTAACTTTTAAACTGACCCTGGATCTACTTTCTGTTTTTTGAATCTATATATATATATATATATATATATATATATATATATACTTTAAAAAAAAAAAAAGTAGAAGACTTGTTCTATAGTAAAAGTTAGCTTTTATTTTCAAATTAAAAAGAATGACAACAGCCACCCTGTAAGTAAACTGTGGAGAGGCGCAGCCCAAGAATGGCTTACACGTTTCGGCAATGTGACGTATTCATAGCCTGTCTTTTGTTGTCACTCCATGGTTTAAAACTATGTTAAAACAAACTGATTGGTTCAGAGAAGGGAGAGTGTGCCCGCCCAGTTACACCTGTTGAATTTGAGGAAGCACTTCTTTACAGAAAGGATGATTGATTCATGGAATAAATTTCCACGAGAGGACGTATTGACAAACATTGTGAGGGACTTTAAAAATGAGAACTAGAGAAGTTTATGCTTTTTAGGAAATATTGAACAGACTTCCTGGACCTATGGCTCTTATCTGCCGGCAATATCTATGCTTCTATGTTTCTAGATAGAAGTGCGTTGGAGCCCTTTGCAGTCAATTAGATGGGAAACATGAAAAATCATTTTATGCAATATTCATATTTTATAAAGTGTTATACTGTGTTATATATATATATATATATATATATATATATATAGGTATAAATATATATTGTACCAAAATACCATCAGCTATATGTAGAAATATGTATTTATGAATAACTAGAATGTATTCTGCTGTTTGAAGAACATTGGAATATGCAATCAGGTTTGCACACAAGTAGAGTGTTAGGTCTTCCCATATTTTGCTTAATTGACGTCTATGAAGGAATATGTTAGCATGGTTGTGATATTGTAACCGGCTTTCTGCGTGTATCGGTTATGCGATTTTTAGTTTAGTATTTTATTAACAATGATGATGGCATATATAAAAAAAAAATATGCATTCCATTGGGAGTTTTATGTCCATTCCATGTGAGTAACTAATTATATAATGGGAAACACTGCTGAGAATGTTCTAAACAATATCCACATGCTTAAGTGAACTTTTTTTACACATACCAGTCTCATCCCCCTTTCAGTGGCAAGCTTTGCAATTGTCACAAATCTACTGTATTTACTGTGAAACTTAGTTTACATAGCTATTATTTGAACACAAACAAAAAAGAAACCTTTTTTTTTAATTGCTCAACACACGGTCAGCCAGATTACAAATTTTGCGTTATGAATGAAAAAGCATTGTTATGGCCCATAACAATGCTTTTTCCCTACCGCTAATATACCACTAACATTACAAGTCTTGTCAGAATAGCTGTACCGCACACTTTTTTTGGCCGTCATGGAACGTCAGTACCGCACTTTTAAAAAAGTCCTTTTTCAATGGGACTTCCATAGCGCTGGTATTACGAGTTTTGCTGTGAGGCCAAAAAGTGAGCGGTACACCCTATACAAGATCCGTACCGTCATCTAAAGTCAGTAGTTATGAGTTTTACTTTATAAAGCTGTACCATAAAACTCATAACTAAACTGCTACAAAGTAAAATAACACCCATGCACTACCTATTAACCCCTAAACCGAGGCCATCCCGCATTGCAAATAATAAAATTATTAACCCCTAATCTGCCGCTTCGGACATCGCCGCCACTTAAAAAATGTATTAACCGCTATTCTGTCGCTCCCCGGCATTGTTGCCACTATAATAAAATTATTAACCCCTAAAACGCCACCCTCCCACATCAAAAGCACTATTTAAAAATAACTCACCCCTAATCCACTCTCCGCCCACTCCCCCACTATAATAAACCTATTAACTCCTAAACCTAACCCTAACATAACCCTAACCCTAGCACCCTCTAACTTAAAGGGACAGTCTACACCAGAATTTTTATTGTTTTAAAAGATAGATAATCCCTTTGTTACCCATTCCCCAGTTTTGCATAACCAACACAGTTATATTAATATACTTTTAACCTCTGTGATTATCTTGTATCTAAGCCTCTGCAAACTGCCCCTTTATTTCAGTTTTTTGACAGACGTGCAGTTTAGCCAATCAGTGCCTGCTCCCAGATAACTTCACGTGCATAAGTACAGTGTTCTCTATATGAAATACATGAACTAACACCCTCTAGTGGTGAAAACTGTTAAAATGCATTCTGAAAAGAGGTGGCCTTCAAGGTCTAAGAAATTAGCATATGAACCTCCTAGGTTAAGCTTTCAACTAAGAATACCAAGAGAACAAAGCAAAATTGGTGATAAAAGTAAATTGGAAAATTGTTTAAAAATACATCTGAATCATGAAAGTTTATTTAAAAAAAATCTAAATAAAAACTACTATTAATAACTTACTAATTCCTATTTAAAACTAAATACTTACCTGAAAAAATAAACCCTAAGCTAGCTACAATATAACTAATAGTTACATTGTAGCTATCTTAGGTTTTATTTTTATTTCACAGCTAAGTTTGTATTTATTTTAAATAGGTAGACTAGTTATTAACTATTTACTAACTACCTAGTTAAAATAAATACAAATTTATCTGTAAAATAAAACCTAACCTGCCTTACACTAAAATCCAACATTAAAAAAAAAAAAAAAAAAATTAATTAAATAAATAGAATTCTAGCAGCCAATAGGAATTAAGGGGAAAAAATCCTATTGGTTTTTGCAATTAGCCAATAGGATTGAGCTTGCATTCTATTGGCTGATTGGAATAGCCAATAGAATGCGAGTTCAATCCTATTGGCTGATTGGATCAGCCAATAGAATGAAAGCCCAATCCTATTGGCTGATTATAACAGCCAAAAGGATTTTTTCCCCCTTATTCCTTTTGGCTGATAGAATTCGATCAGCCAATCGGAATGTAAGGGACACCATCTTGGATTCTTGGATGACGTAATTTAAATGTCTTGAAGATGGACCCACTCCACGCCGAATGGATGAAGATAGAAGATGCAGTCTGGATGAAAATTTCTGCCCGCTTGGATGAAGACTTCTGCCGGCTTCGATGAGGACTTCTGCCCGCTTGGATGAGACTTCTGCTGGCTTTGATGAGGACTTCTGCCCGCTTGGATGAGGACTTTGCCGCCTGGATGAGGATGGATGTCCAGTCTTTAAAAACTAAGTGGATCGTCGGGGGTTAGTGTTAGCTTTTTTAAGGGTTTATTGGGTGGGTTTTATTTTTAGCTTAGGGTTTTGGGCAATGTAAAAGAGCTAAATGCCCTTTTAAGGGCAATGCCCATCCAAATGTCCTTTTCAGGGCAATGGGAAGCTTGGGTTTATTTAGACAGGACTTTATTTGGACTTTTTACGTTCGCTATCTCACCTAATGTTTGTTTTTCATTCTTCAACAGTCATCAGAAGAAGAGGATGCTCCACGCTGGATGTCTTGAAAATGGACCCGCTTCACGCCGAATGGATGACGATAGAAGATGCCGTCTGGATGAAGATTTCTGCCCGCTTGGATGAAAACTTCTGCCGGCTTCGATGAGGACTTCTGGCCGCTTGGATGAAGATTTCTGCCGGCTTCGATGAGGACTTCTGCCCGCTTGGATGAGGACTTTGCCGCCTGGATGAGGATGGATGTCCAGTCTTCAAAAATTGTAAGTGGATCGTCGGGGGTTAGTGTTAGTTTTTTTTTTAAGGGTTTATTGGGTGGGTTTATTTTAGCTTAGGGTTTTGGGCAATGTAAAAGAGCTAAATGCCCTTTTAAGGGCAATGCCCATCCAAATGTCCTTTTCAAGGCAATGGGGAGCTTAGTTTTATTTAGATAGGACTTTATTTGGGGTGTTTGATTGTGTGGATGGTGGGTTTTACTGTTGGGGGGTTGTTTGTATTTTTTTTACAGGTAAAAGAGCTGATTTCTTTCTTTCTTTTAAGGGTCATTGGCAGTTTAGTGTAGGCTAGGTTTTTTTATGGGGGGTTATATTGATAGGGCTATTAGATTAGGAGTAATTTGTTTTTATTTTTGATAATTTCTTTTTTTATTTTGTGTAATTTAGTGTTTATTATTTTTTGTACTTTAGATAATTTAATTTATTTAATTTTATTGTAATGTTAGGTTTTATTGTAAGGCTGGTTTGGTTATATTTTACAGGTAATTTTGTATTTATTTTAACAAGGTAGCTAGTAAATGGTTAATAACTATTTACTAACTATTCTACCTTGTTAAAATAAATACAAACTTACCTGTGAAATAAAAATAAAACCTAAGCTAGATACAATGTAACTATTAGTTATATTGTAGCTAGCTTAGGGTTTATTTTACAGGTAAGTATTTATTTTTAAATAGGAATTATTTAGTTATTAATAGTAAGTTTTATTTATAATTATTTTAATTATGTTAAAGTTGGGGGGTGTTAGGGTTAGGGTTACATTAGGGTTAGACTTAGGGTTAGGGTTAAGTTAGGGGTTAATATATTTATTTAATTTTACTGATGTGTGAGGCCAGAGGTTTAGGCGTTAATAACTTTAGTATAGTAGCGGCGGCGTTTAGGGATTAGGGGTTAATAAGTGTAGGTAGGTGGCGGCAACATTGGGGGTGGCAGATTAGGGGTTAATAAGTGTAGGTATGTGTCAGCAACATTGGGGGGCGGCAGATTAGGGGTTAATAAGTATAATGTAGGTGTAGGCGATGTCGGAGCTGGCAGATTAGGGGTGTTTAGACTTGGGGTTTATGTTAGGGTGTTAGGTTTAAACATACATTTTTTTTCCCCATAGACATTAATGGGGCTGTGTTACGGAGCTTTACGCTCCGCAATCGCAGGTGTTAGGCTTTTTTTTAGCCAGCTATCCCCATTGATGTCTATGGGGAAATTGTGCACAAGCACGTCAAAACACTGCTTGTATTTGGGTGAGGTATGGAGCTCAACGCAACCATATCGCCCACACAAGCTGGGTTTTTGCAAACCTGTAATAGCAGCGCTACGAAAGGTGAGCGGTGAAAATAACTTGCAAGTTATTAGCGAGTCAGCTTATCATAACGCAAAACTCGTAATCTGGCTGAGTATTTGTTGCGTAAATATTCTTTGAAAACATGCTCCCTTCAAACTGCAAT
Source organism: Bombina bombina (assembly GCF_027579735.1). Taxonomy (NCBI): domain Eukaryota; kingdom Metazoa; phylum Chordata; class Amphibia; order Anura; family Bombinatoridae; genus Bombina; species Bombina bombina. The sequence continues at coordinate 877,495,626 of NC_069501.1, read as the reverse complement.
GCAATGCTCTTGGTTTGCTAAAGAGGAAGTGAGCCCTGTACTTTTCTATGGAAGTCACACCGCCACCCATCTGTACATCAAGAATCAGACCATTTTTATAACATTTTGTTAGGCTAACAGATTGCAAAACTGGCTAAACAATAAATCAGCATTTCTACCAGATCCTTTTTAATTCTTTGAACATCAGGCCATTGGAAACAAGGGTAATGTTTTTGTTCATTTTACCAGGATAGAGACAGACTAATAATCAAATATTAGGATATTCCAAAGCTAGAAATTACAATTTAAGTTCAAACCAATGTATCTGCACAAGTTATTACTGCAAATCATAACTTCTATATTTCACATATAATAAACATTATGTGATAAAACCTTGTAGGTAAAGTTTCTTTTGCCTTGCTCCCTGGCCTTTGCCATTAAATTTGTAATTGTATATGTTTGTTGTATAAGTCTGAAGAGGGGAGGGGCAATATGGACCCCCTAGGTTTTTATTGTTTCAAATGCTCACTTGTAACAAAAATGCTTATTTTATCTTATGAAAACCTGACCATCTTCTTGTGTTGAATCAAGTAGAAACATTTGCTTTTATTGAAGTAATCTTAAAAAGGTGTTGGACATAACTGTGACTAGTGGTACTTTTGATTTATAAGCAATATAAATGTAATCAGAAGAAGCAGTAACAAGATTTATCAAGGGATAACTTAAGCTGGATTTTGCATACTGGCACTTTAGTTTAATAAATACTGAAAGTGAACAAAGAGTACCTTGGAGTCTAAGGTTGCATTTAATGCCATTATTTTACCTAGATGACCCTGAGATTGTTTATAAATATTTTTGTACAATAAATAACTGCTATGGATACAGATATATGCATACATAACTAATCAAGGCTTTCAGTGTTTGATTTAAAAAAATAAAGAGGACATTAAAAAAAGGGTTTGTACAACTGAGCTTTCAAATAACTGTGTAGGACTGAAAACTGTGGATAACAAGATAACTGGTTAAAATTACAAAAACAGTAAGTAACAATATCAATGCTTAGAACACAGTAAATTATATACAAGCAAAAAAGCAAACACATACATTTCAGATTTTTTTTTATGATACCTTTTTGTGTACTGGCAGGTGTTTCTCTTAGAAGAATTCAAGGGACAGTCAACACTAAAATTGTTATTGTTTAAAAAGATAGATAATGCCTTTACTGCCCATTCCCAATTGCACAACCAACCTTGTAATATTAATATACTTTATAACATTTAAACCTCTAAATGTTTGCCTGTTTCTAAGCCACTACAGAAAGCCTCTTATCACATGTTTTTTTTTTTTATTTGCTTTTCACAACAGGATACTGTTAGTTCATGTGGGCCACATAGATAACATTATGTTAAGCCTGTGGAGTTATTTAAGAGTCAACAAAACACAGCACTAATTGACCAAAATGCAAGTCAATAGATAATAAATAAAAAGGCATGTGATCAGGGGCTGTCAGAAGATGCTTAGATGCAAGGTAATCACAGAGGTAAAAGTATATTATTATAACTGCGTTGGTTATGCAAAACTGGGGAATAAAGGGATTATCGATTTTTACAAACAATACACATTATTTTGTAGACTTTCCCTTTAAAAACCCAAATACTCCAGTGCTCAAAAAAATATATATTTTAAGTGCATAGTATAAGAACTTTGAATTTCTTAAAGGGACATAAAACCCATTTTTGTCTTTCATGATTCATGTACAAAATACAATTGTAAACAACTTTTCATTTTACTTTTATAATCACATTTGCTTCATTCTCTTGTTATCATTTGTTGAAAGGCATACCTAGGTTGGCTCAGGAGCAGCAATACACTAATAGGAGCTAGCATCTGATTGGTGGCTGCACTTATATGCCCCTTGTAATTGTCTCATCCATTGTGCTCAGCTATCTCCCAGTAGTGTGTTGCTTCTCCTTCAACAAGGGGTACCAAGAGAATTAAGCATAATTGGTAACAGAAGTTAACTGGAAAGTTGTAAAATTGTATACTCTGCCTGAGTCATGAAATAAAAAAATGAGGGTTTTATGCCCCTTTAAAACAAAATATCCCTACTAGAACACAGAAACGGACATATTTTTCCTTTGCATTTACCAATGCTGTATTTTTCTGAGCACTCATTAACAAGGTTAATTTATCAGATTAAAAACATTATTTAATGTGTTCAGATAATCTTTTAAGTTCTGTAAATTACTCCTTTGGTTATTCTTATGGGGCAGTTCAGAGGTTTCACAAGAAAATGGTAAACTACCAGACAGCAATTGATAGAAAAAGAGAACTGAAAATAATGTAATCGTGCTCAAGGGGCTGTGTGTAACAGCCACCTCAGTGCCTAAAGGATTTCAGCAGATAATGGGATAATGTCACATAATCTATGTAACAGGTGATTAGATGGGACTTTGAGGGGTAATCTAGTGCTAATTGGAATCTGACTGCAGGAGATACCACTGAACAAAGCATTAGGATTTGGACTTTTTTAATCTTTTTGCTAACAGTTGTTTTTAACGTTGTCTGTCAATTTTAGTTCACTATTATATTTTTAATAATTCTGACATTAGTATATTTCTTAGAGTATTTTTATTTTTTTTATTTTATTTATTATCATCACAGGAAAAGAAAGTGAATGAACAAACATGGAGGAACTGTTAAAATGGCAAAGTTAGAATATACCAAGAGTCCTTCATGCGTTATCTTCTTCTTTCATGATAGTACTTCACAGTCTTTGAATTGGCTCTTGTTGGCTATAAAGTCATATTGATTTACCATGTTTTTAAAAATTTCCTGCTACAGATAACTTCTTTTTTATTTTTTATCAAACCTATTCTAAGTAAACAATTGAACCATTTAAATTCAATTTATAATCATTTTTCCCTGAAAGGCAGACAATTTAAACAAATCATGTAAACATTTTCCATATGATTATCCATTATTTCTGTCTCAGAGGTTGTATGTTAGGGCAAGTTCCCTAAATGTTAATGTTTGTTGACAATCATCTGATAATAATTCAGCTATAAAGCATAATCCATTGATGATACATTTTGTGCTAATACCTGCTGGGAAACCAGGATTTCCATGTAGTGGAAGATATTTTGTTGCCACGTTAGCCACCCCTATCCTTTTAGAAATAGATCTCCAAGCTTTTATCGACTGTTCTAGTAGTGGCATATCTTGCACTAAAAAATGGATTTGAATATACAGTATCCCACAAAACTGAGTACACCCCTAACATTTTTGTAAATATTTTATTATATCTTTTCATGTGACAACACTGAAGAAATGACACTTTGCTAAAATGTAAATTAGTAAGTGTACAGCCTGTATAATAGTGTAAATTTACTGTCTCCTCAAAATAACTCAACATGCAGCCATTAATGTCTAAACCATTGGCAACAAAAGTGAGTACACCCCTAAGTGGAAATGTCCAAATTGGTCCCAATTAGCCATTTTCTCTCCCCTGTGTCATGTGACTTGTTAGTGTTAGAAGATCTCAGGTGTGAATGGGGAGCAAGTGTGTTAAATTTGGTGTTATCGCTCTCAAACTCTCTCATACTGGTCACTGGAAGTTCAACATGGCACCTCATGGCAAAGAACTCTCTGAGGATCTGAAAAAAAGAATTGTTGCTCTACATAAAGATGACCTAGGCTATAAGAAGATTGCCAAGATCCTGAAACTGAGCTGCAGCATGGTGGGCAAGACCATACAGTGGTTTCACAGGACTCACAGGACAGGTTCCATTCAGAACAGGCCTTGCCATGGTTGAGTGCACATGCTCAGCGTCATATATAGAGGTTGTCTTTGGGAAATAGATGTATGAGTGCTGCCAGAATTGCTGCAGAGATTGAAACCCTATTGAGCATCTGTGGGGCATCCTCAAATGGAAAGTGGGGGAGCGCAAGGTCATGGAGGAGTGGAAGAGGACTCAAGTGGCAAACTGTGAAGCTCTGGTGAACTCCATGCCCAAGAGGGTTAAGGCAGTACTGGAAAATAATGGTGGACACACAAAATATTGACACTTTTGGCCCAATTTGGACATGTCCACTTAGGGGTGTACTCACTTTTTTTGCCAACAGTTTAGACATTAATGGTTGTGTGAGTTATTTTGAGGGGACAGAAAATGTACACTGTTATACAGGCTGTACACTCACTACTTAACATTGTAGTAAAGTGTCATTTCTTCAGTGTTGTCACATGAAAAGATATAATAAAATATTTACAAAAATGTGAGTGGTATACTCACTTTTGTGATATACTGTATGTCATATGTGGGATCATATGTAATGAACATGGTTTTATAAGTTCTCTTTCCAATGCTTGGGTTGTGATCTGAGTTAATCAGTCAATTCACATCAATTTTGCTTTGTGCTGTCCAGTTATACAATTCTAGGTTTGGGAGTACCAGCCCCCCCCCCACCCCCGCATCATGTAAAGATGTCAGTTTGAAATAACTAACTCTGTGTTTCTTTTGTGACCAAAATAAAATCTAAAATTAGACTCTTTAGGAACACCAGGTTTTTCTGTCTAAGAACCCTTAGTAATATTTGAAATAAATATAATAGCTTTGAAAATAATATCAATTAAGTCCACTCTCCCTGAAAGTTATATGGGGAGTTATTAACTACTTTAGATGTCTAAATAGCGGTTAATCGTTTAGGTTATACCAGCATCTTGGCTATCTATGTAATATTATACCTAAGTATTTAAGATAGTCTTTAATTAATTTAAATGCATAACCTGCTATTTCTGTAGAATGATTAGAATGAAGCCATAACAATTCAGTTTGTCCACATTTATTTGGTACCCAAATAATTTTCTAAACTCCTCTATTAATGACATGATCTTTGATATGATGTTTTGAGGATCTTACACAAAGCGAACCATTTTGTCTGCAAACAGAGACAAATATGACATTGTGTTCCCGATGTGCAGCCCCTCAGTCTCTGTTCTAAGTTTACACACTAGGGGTTCTATTGCTAAGTCTAAGAAGAATGGCGACAATGGGCAGCCCTGTTGAGTACCTCTTTGAAGAGGAAATAACCTAGACCTACTTCTGTTAACTAATATTCATGCTTGGGGGGATTTATATAGAGTGCTGATCACAGTTACAAAATTGCCTGTAATTCCTACATTGTTTAAGGAGTTAAATAAATGATCCCATAATGCTTTATCAAAGGCTTTTTCAATATCTACAAATAGTAAACAAATCTGTGGATACTCCTTAGCCTTTTGTTGTTTCCCTAGTGCTCAGTAGTATGAAAGAATAGTATGCAATTTCCTAACATTAGCTACTGAGGTTCTTCCTTTGACAAAACCATATTGAAAGTTGTGTATTAGCAGTGATAGAAGGGTAGATAGTCTGTTTGCCATAATTTTAGTAAATATCTTATAATCTATTAAAGGGACAGTCTAGTATAAATGAAACTTTATTCAGATAGGACTTTTAATTTTAATAAACTTTCCAATTTACTTTTATCATCAAATTTGCTTTTTTCTCTTGGTATTCTTAGTTTAAACTAAACATAGGTAGGCTCATATGCTAATTTCTAAGCCTTTGAGGGCTGCCTCTTATCACATGCTTTTTAAATCTCTTTTCAACACAAAGAGACAGAAAGTACACGTGGGCCATAGAGATAACACTGTGTTCAGGCACAGGGGGTTATTTAAGATTTAGCACAAAACAATGCAAAATTTAAGACAATTGATAATAAACAGTAACAGTCATGTGATCAGGGGGCTGGAAGAAGGTTCCTAGATACAAGGTAATCACAGAGGTAAAAAGTATATTAATATAACTGTGTTGGTTATGCAAAACTGGGAAATGAGTAATAAAGGGATTATCTATCTTTTAAAACAATAACAATTCTATGGTAGACTGTCCCTTTAAGATATGGGTGATATGAATGTGGGAGCTGTGGGTCTTTATTTGGTTTGAGAATTATGCTGATGTTAACTTCAGTAAATCTTTGCGAAAGATCGATGTTGCCCAGCAGAATAGCATTAAATAATTTATTAAGTGTGTCTCCAATCTCTTTGGACATCATCTTGTAAAACTCTATTGAAAGCCCATCAAGACCAGGGGTTTTCTCCAGAGGGAGTGCCTTGATGACATCTGCTATTTCCTTCAAGGAATTGGGGTCATTCAATATTAGTAAATGATTTTCTTGTAATTGAGGTAGCATTGATAATTAATCAGCAATTACATAGTTATTACTACCGCAAGCTCGCGGTAGCAATTAGGACTTATAAAATTAACCAGAGATCAAATCAGTTTGTATGCTCCACCTTGGTAGTATAATAGCTGTTAAGCTGGATCTCAGTCAGGTTTTATATGGTACAGTAGACAAATTTATATAACCTGTGGTGTCACTGTTCATGCTGCCTTTTCAACTGTGTAGGTGCCAATGTTTTTATTTAAAGGCCTCACTTGGCTGTGCCACCATCACCACTCAGCTGTTTAATCTATTTTGATGTTCTGTGGTAGAACAATGTTCTTGCTCCTCACTGTACTGTGTTCAAGCAGGATTTAGAAACCCACTAAGGAAATTGGGGTGGCTGTAGATGGCTGTAATGGTAGTTTTATTACAAAGCCAATGCAGAGCACTCATGATTCACCACCGATCACTAAAGCCTGCCTAATGGAAGTCAGGTTTTAGAGCATTTTTATTACCCATGTTGGGAATAACAATATGTGTTTTTGAATAGGTTTGACCAATTTGTACTCTAGGGCCTAAATTACAAATGAAGCAATACTAAATGTTCCTTTGTGTGTGGGCTTGTGCATACATTTGGTATACTGCTTTTTAAAGCCAGTTTAAACTGTTCTCATGAGTATCTAACAGTACCTACCAGCACTAAAATCTACCTAACTGCTAGCAATAAATACCTAAACTGCCTATGCAAATCTCTCTGTGCTAGTAACTGCCACAACCTTTAACAACAAAAAAAACTTTGCTATTAACCTCTAAACTGTCACAACAAAACGTAAAAAAAAATCCCTACTGCTATTAACTTCTAGACCACCACAACCACCAACACGCAAAACATTTCCACACCCCCAATAGAAAATTCCCCCAACCAACACACTAAGGAAGCACTTGAAGAAAGATGGGCTGCATGGTTGAGTCGCCAAAAAAAGCCATTACTACGAAAATGCCACAAAATATTCTGCTTAAAATATGCCAAACAGCACAGAGACAAGCCTCAAACCTTCTGACACAAAGTCATTTGTAGTGATGAGACCAAAATTTAGCTTTTTGGCCACAACCATAAACGTTACATTTGGAGAGGAGTCAACAAGGCCTATGATGAAAGGTACACCATTCCTACTGTGAAAAATGGAGGTGGATCACTCAAGTTTTGGGGATGTGTGAGCTGCAAAGGCACAGGAAATTTGGTCAGAATTGATGACAAGATGAATGCAGTATGTTATCAAACAGAATGCCTCATTTTCCACTTTTTGATTATAGTTTGAACACTGCTGATTTGCATTCTCAATTCATTGGATATCTTTTTGTATCCCTTTCCTGTTTTATAAATTTCAACTACCTTTTTCCTACAGATTCTTTGACATTTATTTTTCTTTCCCCATGACTCAGAATCCAGAAACATCAGTGCAGCACTGGATGAAAGATGCAAGGGTCTGTCAGGAGTCTAGAAACTCACTGACCTTTTATACACACACTCTAATTACAAGCAAACAGGTCACAGGTGAAGATAGTTACCTTTAATAGCTGATCAAACTCCTTTGTGTCAACTTGTGTGCATGTTATCAGGCCAAAATCACCAGGGTATGTAAACTTTTGATCAGGGTCATTTGGGTAGTTTCTGTTGTCATTATGATTTAAAAAGAGTAAACACAGCTGAATGAAAATAAATGGCTTCAGCCAAACACTAACCATGAGTGAAAGAAAAGTTTTTGTGTTATCATTCATATTCTCTGAAACATGGCCAAGAAATCATACATTTTGCCAGGGTATGTAAACTTATGAGCACAACTGTATATATGATATAAAAAGTCTACACACCCCTGTTAAAATGTCAGGTTTCTGTGATATAAAAAAACTGAAACTTCTGGGGCCCGATCCGATACGCAGCGTTGCCCGCAAAAGCCGGCGACGACGGTTTTTGCACGTTTTTGGTATCCTATATACAGCGCTGCATCTAAATGCGGCACGTATATTTCACCTGTCCCTCACAATTTTTACTCCCATAAGCTAACATGGGACCGCGTCGTAAATCGGTATCCAAAATCAAGCGCAAGGCCTTACGTGGCAAAAATGGAGAAATCTTACTCCATTTTCACCTCGCCATAAAATGCAGCCGTAGCAGGCCTTGCGCTGAGTATGGGAGCTCCGTAACTCCCTAAAATGCCTGCAAAAAAACCTAACACCTAATGCATGCACAATGTCTATCTACCTGTCAACCGCAATCCCCCACCGCAATAACTAATAAAGTGTATTAACCCCTAAACCGCCATAGCCCACACCACAATAAACCTATTCTATTATTAACCCCTAAACCGCCATAGCCCACATAGCCTATTAAATCTATTAACCCCTAATCTGCCGCCGCCAACGTCGCCGCCACTATAATAAGGTTATTAACCCCTAAACCTAAGTCAAACCCTAACACCCCCCTAACTTAATTATTATTTAAATAAATCTAAATAATATTACTATTATTAACTAAAGTATTCATATTTAAAACTAAATACCTATAAAATAAACCCTAGATAGCTGCAATATAATTAATAATTACATTGTAGCTATTTTAGGATTTATTTTTATTTTACAGGCAACTTTGTATTTATTTTAACTAGGTACAATAACTATTAAATAGTTTATAACTATTTAATAGCTACCTAGTTAAAATAATTACAAATTACCTGTAAAATAAATCCTAACCTAAGTTACAAATATACCTAACACTACACTATCATTAAATAAATTAAATTAATTAACTACAATTAGCTAAAATTGTAATACAATTAACTAAAATAAACTAAAGTACAAAAAACCACTAAATTACAGATTTTTTTTTTACAAGAAGTTTAAACTAATTACACTTAATCTAAGCCCCCTAATAAAATAAAAAAGCCCCCAAAATAATAAAATGCCCTAACCTATACTAAATTACAAATGGCCCTAAAAAAGGGCCTTTTGCGGGGCATTGCCCCAAAGTAATCAGCTCTTTTACCTGTAAAACATTTTTACAATACCCCCCCCAACATTACAACCCACCACCCACACACCCCTACTCTAAAACCCACGCAATCCTCCCTTAAAAAAAAACTAACACTACCCCATTGAAGATCACCCTACCTTGAGCCGTCTTCACCCAGCTGGGCACAAGTGGTCATCCGATCCGGGCAGAAGTCTTCATCCGATGGGGCAAAAGAGGACATCCAGACTGGCAGAAGTCTTCATCCTATCCGGGCAGAAGAAGACATTCCGACCGGCAGAAGGCTTCATCCAAGCGGCATCTTCTATCTTCTTCCATCCGACGAGGAGCGGCTCCATCTTGAAGACATCCGACGTGGAGCATCCTTCAATCACGACGACTACTCGACAAATGACGGTTCCTTTAAATGATGTCATCCAAGATGGCATCCCTCGAATTCCGATTGGCTAATAGGATTCTATCAGCCAATCGGAATTAAGGTAGGAAAAATATGATTGGCTGATTTAATCAGCCAATCGGATTGAAGTTCAATCCGATTGGCTGACTGGATCAGCCAATAGAATGCGAGGTCAATTCTATTGGCTGATCCAATCAGCCAATCGGATTGAACTTCAATCCGATTGGCTGATTAAATCAACCAAGCAGATTTTTCCTACCTTAATTCTGATTGACTGATAGAATCCTATTAGCCAATTGGAATTTGAGGACGCCATCTTGGATGATGTCATTTAAAGGAACCATCATTCATCGTTAGTCCGTCGTGCTGGAAGGATGCTCTGCGCCGGATGTCTTCAAGATGGAGTCGCTCCTCGTTGGATGGAAGAAGATAGAAGATGCCGCTTGGATGAAGACTTCTGCCGGTCTGGATGTCCTCTTCTGCCTGGATAGGATGAAGACTTCTGCCGGTCTGGATGTCCTTTTCTGCCCCATCGAATGAAGACTTCTGCCCGGATCGGATGACCACTTGTGCCCGGCTGGGTGAAGACGGCTCAAGGTAGGGTGATCTTCAAGGGGGTAGTGTTAGGTTTTATTAAGGGGGGATTGGGTGGGTTTTAAAGTAGGGGTGTGTGGGTGGTGGGTTGTAATGTTGGGGGGGTTGTCCTTTTTTACAGGTAAAAGAGCTGATTAATTTGGGGCAATGCCCCGCAAAAAGCCCTTTTAAGGGCTATTTGTAATTTAGTATAGGGTAGGGCATTTTATTATTTTGGGGGCTTGTTTATTTTATTAGGAGGCTTAGATTAGGTGTAATTAGTTTAAACTTCTTGTAATTTTTTTAATTTTCTGTAATTTAGTGTTTGTTTTCTTTTGCACTATACTTTATTTAAATTAATTCTATTTCATTTTAGCTAATTGTAGTTAATTTATTTAATTAATATTTAAATAATAATTAAGTTAGGGGGGGTGTTAGGGTTAGACTTAGGTTTAGGGGTTAATAACTTTATTATAGTGGCAGCGATGTTGGCTGCGGCAGATTAAGGGTTAATAGATTTAATAGGCTATGTGGGCTATGGCGGTTTAGGGGTTAATACTAGAATAGGTTTATGGCGGTGTGGGCTATGGCGGTTTAGGGGCTAATACTAGAATAGGTTTATTGCGGTGTGGGCCATGGCAGTTTAGGGGTTAATAATTAGGCTTATTGCATTGTGGGGGGTTGTCAGTCTAGGGGTTAATACATTTATTATTAGGAGTGAGAGGGGGGATTGCAGATATAGGGGTATACGTGTTGAGCTTATTTTTGGGAGGCGTGCTAGACAGTTACGGGAGATTTAAAATTTTTGTTACTTTTCTTAGGCGCCAGCAGTTTCTAAAGTGGCGTAAGTCACTAGCGACTCCAGAAATTTGTAGTTACTCTTATTTATGGACATCACTAGTTTATCCGACTTACGGCACTTTAGGAACTGCCGGCAGGGAATATGTAATACCCGATGTGCATGGTGAAATTACGGGCGGCGCGGGTTCACTCGCTTGCACCGAAACCTATGCCATATATCGGATCATGCCCCTAGGTGGAGGTAAGTAAAAAATAAAAAAAAAAAATAATATGGTGTATAAGTGTACACACCCTCTTATAACTGGGGATGTAGCTGTGTTTAGAATTGAGCAATCACGTTCAAAATCATGTTAAATAGGAGTCAGTACACACTTGCCATCATTTAAAATGTCTCTGACTAACCCCAAATAAAGTTCAGCTGTTCTAGTAGGTCTTTCCTGACATTTTCTTAGTCGCAACCTACAGCAAAACCTATGGTTTGCAGAGAGCTTCCAAAGGGATCTCATTGTTAAAAGGTATCAGTCAGGAGAACGGTACAAAATAATTTCCAAGGCATTAGATATACCATGGAACACAGTGAAGACAGTCATCATCAAGTGGAGAAAATATGGCACAACAGTGACATTACCAAGAACTGGACGTCCCTCCAAATTATTGAAAAGACGAGAAGAAACTGGTCTGGGAGGCTGCCAAGAGGCCTACAGGACCATTAAAGGAGCTGCAAGAATTTATGGCAAGTACTGGATGTGTGGTGCATGTGACAACAATCGCCCGTATTCTTCATATGTCTGGGCTATGGGGTAGAGTGGCAAGATGGAAGCCTTTGCTTACGAAAAAAAACATCTAAGCCGAACTAAATTTTGCAAAAACACATCTGAAGTCTCCTAAAAGCATGTAGCAAAAGGTGTTCTGGTTTGATGAAACCAAGATTAAACTTTTTGGCCATAATTCCAAAATATATGTTTGGCGCAAAAACAACACTGCATATAACCAAAAGAACACCATACCCACAGTGAAGCATTTTGGTGGCAGCATCATGCTTTGGGTCTGTTTTTCTTCAGCTGGAACTGGGGCCTTAGTCAAGGTAGAGGGAATTATGAACAGTTCCAAATACCAGACAATATTGACACAAAACCTTCAGGCTTCTGCTAGAAAGCTGAACATGAAGAGGAACTTCATCTTTCAGCATGACAACGCCCCAAAGCATACATCCAAATCAACAAAGGAATGGCTTCACCAGAAGAAGTTTAAAGTTTTCGAATGGCCCAGTCAGAGCCCAGACCTGAATCCAATTGAAAATCTGTGGGGTGATCTTAAGCTATTAATACCTGAACCACCGTCCACCCACATCGCCAACACTAACTAAACTTATTAACCCCTAAACCGCCACCCACCCCACATAACCGTCACTAACTAAATCTATTACCCCTAAAACGCTGTTCCCCGACATCGCTGGCACTAACTAAACCTATTAACTCCTAAAACGCAGTTCCCCAACATTGCCAACACTAATTACACCTATTAACCCCTAAACCGCAGTTCCCAAACATTGCTAACAATAATTAAACGTATTAAACCCTAAACCGCAGTTCCCAAACATCGCCAACACTAACTAAACCTATAAACCCCTAAACCACAGTTCCCTGACATCACTGATACTAAATAAAACACTAAATAAACATATTAACCCTTAAACCACAGTTCCCTGACATTGCAGACACTAACTAAACCTATTAACCCCTAAACAGCAGTTACCCGACATCCCTGACACTAACTAAACCTATTAACCTCTAAACCACAGTTCCTAGACATCACCAACACTAACTAAACCTAATAACCCCTAAACCACTGTACATCCACATTGCCAACACTAACTAAACCTATTAACCTCTAAACCACCACCCCCACATAGCAACAACCTAAATTAAACTATATTAACCCCTAAACCTAACACCCCCTAACTTTAACATAATTAAAACAGAGCTAAATTAAAGGAACAATTGTTAACTAACAACCTATTTAAAAATAAATACAAACTTACTTGTGAAATAAAAATAAAACCTAAGCTTACACTAATAAAACCTAACATTACTAAAAATAAAAAACCTAAGATTACTAAAAAATGAAAACTACAATTACAAAAAAAATGAAAACTAACATTACAAAAAAAAACCTAACATTAAAAAAATAACAAACAAAATTATCCAAAACAATAAAAATTATTGCTATTCTAATACCCCGTTTAAAAAAATAAAAAACACCCCAAAATAAAAAAAAACTAATCTATAATATCAAATATTTAAGCAGCTCTCATTCCTATTGGCTGATTTTAATTTTTCAGCCAATAGGAATGCAATGGTACCCCAATATAAAAGGGGCACCTTGCATTCAATCTCCAGTGTGTGGAGGTCGAACGCATGAAGAAGGACCTCCACGTTGGACCGGCGGTTTAGGGGTTAATAGGTTTATTTAGTGTTGGTGATGTCGAGGAAATGAGGTTTAGGGGTTAATAGGTTTAGTTAGTGTCGGTGATGTCGGGGAACTGCGGTTTAGGGATTAATAGGTTTAGTTAGTGTTGGCGATGTTTGGGAATGGCAGTTTAGGGGTTAAAAGGTTTAGTTAGTGTCTGCGATGTCGGAGAACTGTGGTTTAAGGGTTAATAGGTTTAGTTAGAGTTGGCGATGTTTGGAAATGGCGGTTTAGGGGTTAATAGGTTTATTTAGTGTTTTAGTTAGTGTCAGCGATGCCGGGGAACTGGGGTTTAGGGGTTAATAGGTTTAGTTAGTGTTGACAATGTTTGGAAACTGCGGTTTAGGGTTTAATATGTTTAGTTAGTGTTGGCGATGTTTTGGAACAGCAGTTTAGGGGTTAATAGGTTTAGTTAGTGTTGGAGGTGTCGGGGATCTACGCTTTAGGGGTAATAGGTTTAGTTAGTGTTGGCGATGTTTGGGAGAACGGTGGTTTAGGGGTTAATAGGTTTAGTTAGTGTTGGCTATGTTTGGGAATGGCGGTTTAGGGTTTAATAGGTTTAGTTAGTGTTGGCGATGTCAGGGAACTGCAGTTTAGGGGTTATTAGGTTTAGTTAGTGTTGGCGATGTTTGAGAACTGTGATTTAGGGGTTAGTAGGTTTAGTTAGTGATGGTGATGTTTGGGAATGGCAGTTTAAGAGTTAATAGGTTTAGTTAGTGTTGGCGATGTCGGGGAACTGCGGTTTAGTGGTTAATAGGTTTAGTTAGAGTTGGCAATGTTTAGGAATGGCGGTTTAAGGGTTAATAGGTTTATTTAGTGTTTTAGTTAGTGTTGGCAATGTCGGGGAACTGTGGTTTAATAGGTTTAGTTAGTGTTGCCGATGTTTGGGAACTGCAATTTAAGGGTTAACATGTTTAGTTAGTGTTGGCGATGTTTGGGAAGAGTGGTTTAGGGGTTAATAGGTTTAGTTAGTGTCGGTGATGTCGGGGAACTGAGGTTTAGGGGTTAATAGGTTTAGTTAGTGTCAGTGATGTCGGGGAACTGCAGTTTAGGGGTTAATAGGTTTAGTTAGTGTTGGCGATGTTTAGGAACGGCAGTTTGGGGTTAAAATGTTTAGTTAGTGTTGGCGATGTTGGGGAACTGTGGTTTAAGGGTTAATAGATTCCGGTTTAAAGACAGACAAAGGTTCTAGCACTAACGGTTAATCTTTAAAAATAGTTCAGTAACTGTGATAAGGGTTTTCCTTGTTGTTTGTTTATGCACAGAATGACCTCTTTTCGGCCATCAGTTGCTAATGTACAAGTGTCAAAAGGGTAAAATTAAGAAATATCAAAAGAGAAAAATGAAACAAGCATAAAAATATCAGTCCAAAGGCTGAATAAAACAATTGAACTAGTGTGTTTTTTGGAGAATGTTTTTCTAAAGAATGTTCTTTAAAAAGAATGTTCTTTGAAAAATGTTCTTTTAAAAAATGTTCTTTAATAAGGCTCCTTAATAACTCATGAAACAAAATACTAATATATTTTTTGGAGTAAGTCAGTTAAAGAAAAAATATAAAAGTCCCAAAAGAACAAATAAATATTATTTAAATAACCGCTGTATAAGTTTTCAACTAGTAGTTGAATAAAGAAGGTTTCAGAATGGATAATTTTAAAGATAAACAGTACACAAATTATAGGCAACCAAAGAATCCCAATCGCAAAATCAGAAGAACAACAAGTCAAGAAATCCTAGCAAAAGCAAATAAAGTGATATATAAATTTTAATTTACAAATAAGAGATCACGTTAGAATAAGAAATTTTGCAAGTTATAAAATGTTACAAGTAAGAGATTAAGTTGGTGAAAAAATTGCAACAAGAAAATGTAGCAACTTAAAAGAATAAATAAAAAATAAAAAATATTGATCTAATACATAAGAATTTAACCCAAGTATCATTTGTATCCGAAAATAGGGTTAATAGAGAACCTTCAAGTTCAGTGGATTGAAACAGAGCAGGGAGTGTCAAAATCAACATCCAATCAGATAGTCAGTCAATTGTTTTTAGATTATCCAATCAAGTGGTGGTGGGTATTTTAAAAATGTATAGTGTGTGTTATTTCTTATGCTATGATTACGGCTGTCGCCGAAACGCGTAAGCTGAAGAAAGCTGATCTATCTATGTCATGTTGATGTTATACTGAAGTTTTTAATGTGAGCTGACAAGCAATAAAAGTTAAGTTTTATATAACGCAAAATCGCCTGGTGATCCTCATTGACCACTTTGAAAGCAGATATTGGACCAATAGGGGGAAAAAAGGAGTGAGCACAGGTGTAACTCGTCAGACTGTGAGTGGAAGCGGGTTTCCCTGGAAAGACCGAGATCCAAGCAGAGCACCAACAGAAGGGAAGGAGAAACACTGCAGCGGCATAGTGATTCAACCGTCCGAGAGGTGATCGAGGAGGGAGCAAGGCTCAGTTTAAAAGCCGGACATCGAGACTCCTGTGGACCGACCCTTAAAAGACGTGACACAAGCTGCTGATGAATGTTACCGCACGGAGCGGGTAAGCAACATAAATTACCATCTTTTCCTGTATATTGATGTGCT
This sequence comes from Bombina bombina, assembly GCF_027579735.1. Taxonomy (NCBI): domain Eukaryota; kingdom Metazoa; phylum Chordata; class Amphibia; order Anura; family Bombinatoridae; genus Bombina; species Bombina bombina. Next base: position 877,479,588 of record NC_069501.1, on the reverse strand, counting down.
GGGACTGCATTGCTCTGGGGCATGTCACATTGACACTTGTACATTAGCAACTGATGGCCGAAAAGAGGTCATTCTGTGCATAAACAAACAACAAGGAAAACCCTTATCACAGTTACTGAACTATTTTTAAAGATTAACCGTTAGTGCTAGAACCTTTGTCTGTCTTTAAACCGGAATCTGTGTATTTGAGCGTGTCCCCACGCTAACGGTTCAAATAAGCACATAGGTAATCTTGAATTTTTGACGAGTGAATACAAATATGGAGCAGGGCAGCTCAAATTCACAAAGAAAGACATTCTACTCTCTACAATCTACAGAACAAAGAGTGGGATGTTTAGAGGAATTGGACTATGTGTTTACTACTGACTATTCTAAATTTACGTTACCCAGATTATTTCAAGAATTGGAACTTTCCTTAACCAAAGAAAATAAATTGAAGTGGGATATATGGACATTAGATAAGTACTATAAGTTGGGCATGGTTCCCAGAGGGTTAAGACTGAACAAATTCCCCACTTTCAATATTGAAGACGCTGAATTTATTAAGATTTGGAACAAAACACTGACTGATTGCTCTCACAAGCTAATGTTATTATTAATAGATTATAAAACTAAATTGCTTAAAGAAGTGTCAAAACAAATAGATACAATACAGGAAGCCTTAGGAAATCGTAGCCTGGAAGAACAGTTTGAGAAATTTGATTTAATTTTGAAAAATACCATAGCAGAGGCAAAGAGGTTGTTGAAAGACATCAAACATGAAAAATATTTAAGAGATCAGGCAGACTACGACTCCAATAAAGTTTACATTTGGCAGAAAAAACATAGATCAAATTATAGGAGAGGTTCAGGCAGAGGTAGACACAGGGGGGGGGGGGAATAACAGCAATAGAGGAGGTCTAAACAGAGATTTAATGTCCACACATACACCCAAAAAAACGGTTACTTTTAGTGAAAGTGAATTTGAATCAGATTTTTCAGGGGAAGGAGCCTCTTCAGGGGAGGAAGAACCAACAACAATGGCATACACAAAACAGACAAGGGTATTGAGACCCAAAGACACTGTTGGCACAAGTAGCCAAGCTAGTTCAAGAGAGAATAGTAGATTTTATGCTGATTCTAATACAGGACCCAATAGCAATTCTGTTATACAGGGGATCCTCAAAGATTCAGAATACAAAGAAGTAACCCAGGTTTTTTCCAACCCTCCTGTAAGACCAGAAGGGGGGGGAAGAGGCAAAGAAAATTTCAGACAAAGCAGATACCCTACCAGGAGAGGCAGGGGGCTCATAAAGTACAATTAAATACCATTGTAAATCTTTCTACACATACATTGACAGAAAGTGAGGAAAAGGTTTTAGAATTAGGTTTAAATTTTGTACCATCTGAGAATTTCAATTTATTCCATACCCTTTTGGATGTAAATAAACTAATAAGGAATTTTACACTCAAAAAACATTTCAAAGTAGACTCTTCTAGCGCAGCAAATCACAATGTTGATGTAACAGATATTAGATACAATCTAGTAAATTTTGAAAAAGATAAAGAAAATCTCTCTTTTGAAGAAACATGTGATTTAGCTGCACTAGAAAGTTTACAAGCAGAAAGTGGCTTAAGCACAGATGAAAGTTCACCTCTAACTTTGGTTCCTAAATTACAAAACCCCTCAAGTTTCTATCCAATCCAAAATAGGGGGACCATATTAGAGAAATTTCAAGAGAGGATAGAACAAGATCTGAACAAATTAGCATACACTGTAAAGAATAAAAGTATGAACCTTAATAAAGAACTGAGTTGTGCAATTAACAAACTGAGTAAAAATCATGAGTTAACCATAAGAAATGCTGATAAGGGGGGTTCAATCGTGGTATTGGATAAAACACAATTTATACAAGAAGCGCATAGACAGTTGAGAGACACCAATCAGTATGAGACACTTACTTTTGATCCTACAAAAAAATACAAACGAGAACTAAGCCACTTAATTGATGAAGGTTTTGAGAATGGCTATATTGATAGAGATACTAAAGAATACCTGCTAGTGGAAAATCCAGTTATACCCCATTTTAATATACTCCCAAAAATACACAAGGGAATAGAAAACATGACTGGTAGGCCCATTATCAGTGGAATAGGCTCATTAAATGAACATCTGTCACAATGGTTGGATGAGATCTTGCAACCATTAGTAAGAAAATTAAATAGTTATTTACGTGACACAAAACAACTACTGAAAGAGTTAAATAAAATAAAATTTGCCCCCTCCTATGCCAACCTTTTTATGGGTTGGTGGGAGCTGTCCCACATCTATGAATGTGCAGACCCCCTCCGAAAAAGGATAATATACTATCGACGCTTCATTGATGATCTCATTTGTATCTGGAGTGGTGATTATAAAAGTGCCGAAGAATTTGTTTCATTGTTAAACAAAAACAATGTAGGCATAAAATTCACATTTGAATGGGCAAAACAAGAAATACACTATCTAGATGTTCAGCTAAGAGGAATGGCAGAAGGGCATGTGGAAACAGAGGTATATACTAAACCAATAGCAGGTAACACTCTGTTACATGCTAAAAGCAATCATCCAAAGAGAGTATTTGGATCGGTAGCAAAAGGGCAATTCACAAGATTGAAAAGAAACTGTAGTACTGACACCCTATTTGAGAAACATGCACATATATTAACAACAAAACTGAGGAACAGAGGATACTCAAATAGGTTAATACAAAAAAGTATGGATACAGTATCTAGAATTGAAAGAACGGACTTACTTAAAGATAAAAAGGATAAAAAACAGGCCATAAAACATGACAGAGTCAATTTTGTTACCCAATACAGTAACCAATTTCATGATATCTGTAATATCATACAAAAACATTTGCCCATGTTACAGGCTGATGATCAATTAGCTGAAGTAGCTAGACAAGGATGTAGATTCTCGTTTAAGAAAGGTATCTCAATAGGAAACAGGATAGCACCCCACACGCCTAAGAAAGGCAGAGGATCAGGGAAGCTCATGGCTAACATTTAAAGGGACATTTCATTGCAGCAATATCACTTGCAAAGCATGTGATTTTTTTACAAACAGGTAATCAATTTAAGTGTTCAGTCACAGGGCAGACATTCAATCATAGAATGTGTTTAAACTGCAGAGAGAGTAATGCAATTTACTTACTCACTTGCATAAGTTGTGACAGACAGTATGTTGGGCTCACGACAAGAGAAGTTTGTGAGAGAATAAGAGAACATGTTTCAAATATCAAAGCAGGTACCTTAACCACACCATTAATCCAACATTTCAAGACCATGCACCAAAGGGATCCCAGCTCCCTAAGGTGGACAATTATAGAAAAACCAAAAAAAAGGAAACAGAGATAGGGAGAATTTTTTGGCCCTAAGAGAGGTATTCTGGATACATAAGTTGAAAACCAGAATACCTCTAGGATTCAATTCAGAATTTGACTTAATAAATTTCTCGCAGAAATAAGCATACAACAGAGTGTAAATATCCACATATATAAATACTATATACACATGCATACATACATAGATATATAGGTATAATGGTACACAAAACAATTTTCAAACCCAAAAGAAAAAAGTTACCAGTGTTCTAAAAGAATTTTTCATTACTTAAGACAACTTTGAAGCTTAAAATCCTTAAAGGGAGAGGAATTATTTAGAGGTACCCACGGAACACATAGCTTAGGGTAAAATTAAGAAATATCAAATGAGAAAAATGAAACAAGCATAAAAATATCAGTCCAAAGGCTGAATAAAACAATTGAACTAGTGTGTTTTTTGGAGAATGTTTTTCTAAAGAATGTTCTTTAAAAAGAATGTTCTTTGAAAAATGTTCTTTCAAAAAATGTTCTTTAATAAGGCTCCTTAATAACTCATGAAACAAAATACTAATATATTTTTTGGAGTAAGTCAGTTAAAGAAAAAATATAAAAGTCCCAAAAGGACAAATAAATATTATTTAAATAACCGCTGTATAAGTTTTCAACTAGTAGTTGAATAAAGAAGGTTTCAGAATGGATAATTTTAAAGATAAACAGTACACAAATTATAGGCAACCAAAGAATCTCAATCGCAAAATCAGAAGAACAACAAGTCAAGAAATCCTAGCAAAAGCAAATAAAGTGATATATATAAATTTTAATTTACAAATAAGAGATCACGTTAGAATAAGAAATTTTGCAAGTTATAAAATGTTACAAGTAAGAGATTAAGTTGGCGAAAAAATTGCAACAAGAAAATGTAGCAACTTAAAAGAATAAATAAAAAATAAAAAATATTGATCTAATACATAAGAATTTAACCCAAGTATCATTTGTATGCGAAAATAGGGTTAATAGAGAACCTTCAAGTTCAGTGGATTGAAACAGAGCAGGGAGTGTCAAAATCAACATCCAATCAGATAGTCAGTCAATTGTTTTTAGATTATCCAATCAAGTGGTGGTGGGTATTTTAAAAATGTATAGTGTGTGTTACTTTCTTATGCTATGATTACGGCTGTCGCCGAAACGCGTAAGCTGAAGAAAGCTGATCTATCTATGTCATGTTGATGTTATACTGAAGTTTTTAATGTGAGCTGACAAGCAATAAAAGTTAAGTTTTATATAACGCAAAATCGCCTGGTGATCCTCATTAACCGCTTTGAAAGCAGATATTGGACCAATTAAGGGTTAATAGGTTTAGTTAGTGTTGGCAATGTTTGGGAACGGCGGTTTAGGGGTTAATAGGTTTAGTTAATGTCAGCGATGTTGGGGAACTGCAGATTAGGGGTTATTAGGTTTAGTTAGTGTTGGTGATGTTTGGGAACTGTGATTTAGGGGTTAACAGGTTTAGTTAGTGATAGCGATGTTTGGGAACAGTGGTTTAGGGGTTAATAGGTTTAGTTAGTGTCAGTGATGTTGGGGAACAGCGTATTAGGGTTATTAGGTTTAGTTAGTGTCAGCGATGTTGGGAAACTGTGGTTTAGGGGTTAATAGGTTTAGTTTGTGTCGGCGATGTTTGGGAACAGTGGTTTAGGGGTTTATAGGTTTAGTTATTATTGGCAAACTCAGGGGACTGTGGTTTAGGAGTTAGTAGGTTTAGTTAGTGTTTGCAATGTTTGGGAACGATGGTTTAGGGGTTAATAGGTTTAGTTAGTGTCGGGGAACTGTGGTTTAGGGGTTAATAGGTTTAGTTATTGTCTGCGATGTTTGGGAACAGTGGTTTAGGGGTTAATAGGTTTAGTTAGTGTTTGCAATATTTGGGAATGGTGTTTTAGTGTTAATAGGATTATTTTGTGTTTTAGTTAGTGTCGGCGATGTCTGGGAACTGTGGTTTAGGGATTAATAGGTTTAGTTAGTGTTGGCGATGTTTAGGAACGGCAGTTTGGGGTTAAAATGTTTAGTTAGTGTTGGCGATGTTGGGGAACTGTGGTTTAAGAGTTAATAGATTCCGGTTTAAAGACAGACAAAGGTTCTAGCACTAACGGTTAATCTTTAAAAATAGTTCAGTAACTGTGATAAGGGTTTTCCTTGTTGTTTGTTTATGCACAGAATGACCTCTTTTCGGCCATCAGTTGCTAATGTACAAGTGTCAAAAGGGTAAAATTAAGAAATATCAAAAGAGAAAAATGAAACAAGCATAAAAATATCAGTCCAAAGGCTGAATAAAACAATTGAACTAGTGTGTTTTTTGGAGAATGTTTTTCTAAAGAATGTTCTTTAAAAAGAATGTTCTTTGAAAAATGTTCTTTTAAAAAATGTTCTTTAATAAGGCTCCTTAATAACTCATGAAACAAAATACTAATATATTTTTTGGAGTAAGTCAGTTAAAGAAAAAATATAAAAGTCCCAAAAGAACAAATAAATATTATTTAAATAACCGCTGTATAAGTTTTCAACTAGTAGTTGAATAAAGAAGGTTTCAGAATGGATAATTTTAAAGATAAACAGTACACAAATTATAGGCAACCAAAGAATCCCAATCGCAAAATCAGAAGAACAACAAGTCAAGAAATCCTAGCAAAAGCAAATAAAGTGATATATAAATTTTAATTTACAAATAAGAGATCACGTTAGAATAAGAAATTTTGCAAGTTATAAAATGTTACAAGTAAGAGATTAAGTTGGTGAAAAAATTGCAACAAGAAAATGTAGCAACTTAAAAGAATAAATAAAAAATAAAAAATATTGATCTAATACATAAGAATTTAACCCAAGTATCATTTGTATCCGAAAATAGGGTTAATAGAGAACCTTCAAGTTCAGTGGATTGAAACAGAGCAGGGAGTGTCAAAATCAACATCCAATCAGATAGTCAGTCAATTGTTTTTAGATTATCCAATCAAGTGGTGGTGGGTATTTTAAAAATGTATAGTGTGTGTTATTTCTTATGCTATGATTACGGCTGTCGCCGAAACGCGTAAGCTGAAGAAAGCTGATCTATCTATGTCATGTTGATGTTATACTGAAGTTTTTAATGTGAGCTGACAAGCAATAAAAGTTAAGTTTTATATAACGCAAAATCGCCTGGTGATCCTCATTGACCACTTTGAAAGCAGATATTGGACCAATAGGGGGAAAAAAGGAGTGAGCACAGGTGTAACTCGTCAGACTGTGAGTGGAAGCGGGTTTCCCTGGAAAGACCGAGATCCAAGCAGAGCACCAACAGAAGGGAAGGAGAAACACTGCAGCGGCATAGTGATTCAACCGTCCGAGAGGTGATCGAGGAGGGAGCAAGGCTCAGTTTAAAAGCCGGACATCGAGACTCCTGTGGACCGACCCTTAAAAGACGTGACACAAGCTGCTGATGAATGTTACCGCACGGAGCGGGTAAGCAACATAAATTACCATCTTTTCCTGTATATTGATGTGCTGGGACTGCATTGCTCTGGGGCATGTCACATTGACACTTGTACATTAGCAACTGATGGCCGAAAAGAGGTCATTCTGTGCATAAACAAACAACAAGGAAAACCCTTATCACAGTTACTGAACTATTTTTAAAGATTAACCGTTAGTGCTAGAACCTTTGTCTGTCTTTAAACCGGAATCTGTGTATTTGAGCGTGTCCCCACGCTAACGGTTCAAATAAGCACATAGGTAATCTTGAATTTTTGACGAGTGAATACAAATATGGAGCAGGGCAGCTCAAATTCACAAAGAAAGACATTCTACTCTCTACAATCTACAGAACAAAGAGTGGGATGTTTAGAGGAATTGGACTATGTGTTTACTACTGACTATTCTAAATTTACGTTACCCAGATTATTTCAAGAATTGGAACTTTCCTTAACCAAAGAAAATAAATTGAAGTGGGATATATGGACATTAGATAAGTACTATAAGTTGGGCATGGTTCCCAGAGGGTTAAGACTGAACAAATTCCCCACTTTCAATATTGAAGACGCTGAATTTATTAAGATTTGGAACAAAACACTGACTGATTGCTCTCACAAGCTAATGTTATTATTAATAGATTATAAAACTAAATTGCTTAAAGAAGTGTCAAAACAAATAGATACAATACAGGAAGCCTTAGGAAATCGTAGCCTGGAAGAACAGTTTGAGAAATTTGATTTAATTTTGAAAAATACCATAGCAGAGGCAAAGAGGTTGTTGAAAGACATCAAACATGAAAAATATTTAAGAGATCAGGCAGACTACGACTCCAATAAAGTTTACATTTGGCAGAAAAAACATAGATCAAATTATAGGAGAGGTTCAGGCAGAGGTAGACACAGGGGGGGGGGGGGGAATAACAGCAATAGAGGAGGTCTAAACAGAGATTTAATGTCCACACATACACCCAAAAAAACGGTTACTTTTAGTGAAAGTGAATTTGAATCAGATTTTTCAGGGGAAGGAGCCTCTTCAGGGGAGGAAGAACCAACAACAATGGCATACACAAAACAGACAAGGGTATTGAGACCCAAAGACACTGTTGGCACAAGTAGCCAAGCTAGTTCAAGAGAGAATAGTAGATTTTATGCTGATTCTAATACAGGACCCAATAGCAATTCTGTTATACAGGGGATCCTCAAAGATTCAGAATACAAAGAAGTAACCCAGGTTTTTTCCAACCCTCCTGTAAGACCAGAAGGGGGGGGAAGAGGCAAAGAAAATTTCAGACAAAGCAGATACCCTACCAGGAGAGGCAGGGGGCTCATAAAGTACAATTAAATACCATTGTAAATCTTTCTACACATACATTGACAGAAAGTGAGGAAAAGGTTTTAGAATTAGGTTTAAATTTTGTACCATCTGAGAATTTCAATTTATTCCATACCCTTTTGGATGTAAATAAACTAATAAGGAATTTTACACTCAAAAAACATTTCAAAGTAGACTCTTCTAGCGCAGCAAATCACAATGTTGATGTAACAGATATTAGATACAATCTAGTAAATTTTGAAAAAGATAAAGAAAATCTCTCTTTTGAAGAAACATGTGATTTAGCTGCACTAGAAAGTTTACAAGCAGAAAGTGGCTTAAGCACAGATGAAAGTTCACCTCTAACTTTGGTTCCTAAATTACAAAACCCCTCAAGTTTCTATCCAATCCAAAATAGGGGGACCATATTAGAGAAATTTCAAGAGAGGATAGAACAAGATCTGAACAAATTAGCATACACTGTAAAGAATAAAAGTATGAACCTTAATAAAGAACTGAGTTGTGCAATTAACAAACTGAGTAAAAATCATGAGTTAACCATAAGAAATGCTGATAAGGGGGGTTCAATCGTGGTATTGGATAAAACACAATTTATACAAGAAGCGCATAGACAGTTGAGAGACACCAATCAGTATGAGACACTTACTTTTGATCCTACAAAAAAATACAAACGAGAACTAAGCCACTTAATTGATGAAGGTTTTGAGAATGGCTATATTGATAGAGATACTAAAGAATACCTGCTAGTGGAAAATCCAGTTATACCCCATTTTAATATACTCCCAAAAATACACAAGGGAATAGAAAACATGACTGGTAGGCCCATTATCAGTGGAATAGGCTCATTAAATGAACATCTGTCACAATGGTTGGATGAGATCTTGCAACCATTAGTAAGAAAATTAAATAGTTATTTACGTGACACAAAACAACTACTGAAAGAGTTAAATAAAATAAAATTTGCCCCCTCCTATGCCAACCTTTTTATGGGTTGGTGGGAGCTGTCCCACATCTATGAATGTGCAGACCCCCTCCGAAAAAGGATAATATACTATCGACGCTTCATTGATGATCTCATTTGTATCTGGAGTGGTGATTATAAAAGTGCCGAAGAATTTGTTTCATTGTTAAACAAAAACAATGTAGGCATAAAATTCACATTTGAATGGGCAAAACAAGAAATACACTATCTAGATGTTCAGCTAAGAGGAATGGCAGAAGGGCATGTGGAAACAGAGGTATATACTAAACCAATAGCAGGTAACACTCTGTTACATGCTAAAAGCAATCATCCAAAGAGAGTATTTGGATCGGTAGCAAAAGGGCAATTCACAAGATTGAAAAGAAACTGTAGTACTGACACCCTATTTGAGAAACATGCACATATATTAACAACAAAACTGAGGAACAGAGGATACTCAAATAGGTTAATACAAAAAAGTATGGATACAGTATCTAGAATTGAAAGAACGGACTTACTTAAAGATAAAAAGGATAAAAAACAGGCCATAAAACATGACAGAGTCAATTTTGTTACCCAATACAGTAACCAATTTCATGATATCTGTAATATCATACAAAAACATTTGCCCATGTTACAGGCTGATGATCAATTAGCTGAAGTAGCTAGACAAGGATGTAGATTCTCGTTTAAGAAAGGTATCTCAATAGGAAACAGGATAGCACCCACACGCCTAAGAAAGGCAGAGGATCAGGGAAGCTCATGGCTAACATTTAAAGGGACATTTCATTGCAGCAATATCACTTGCAAAGCATGTGATTTTTTTACAAACAGGTAATCAATTTAAGTGTTCAGTCACAGGGCAGACATTCAATCATAGAATGTGTTTAAACTGCAGAGAGAGTAATGCAATTTACTTACTCACTTGCATAAGTTGTGACAGACAGTATGTTGGGCTCACGACAAGAGAAGTTTGTGAGAGAATAAGAGAACATGTTTCAAATATCAAAGCAGGTACCTTAACCACACCATTAATCCAACATTTCAAGACCATGCACCAAAGGGATCCCAGCTCCCTAAGGTGGACAATTATAGAAAAACCAAAAAAAAGGAAACAGAGATAGGGAGAATTTTTTGGCCCTAAGAGAGGTATTCTGGATACATAAGTTGAAAACCAGAATACCTCTAGGATTCAATTCAGAATTTGACTTAATAAATTTCTCGCAGAAATAAGCATACAACAGAGTGTAAATATCCACATATATAAATACTATATACACATGCATACATACATAGATATATAGGTATAATGGTACACAAAACAATTTTCAAACCCAAAAGAAAAAAGTTACCAGTGTTCTAAAAGAATTTTTCATTACTTAAGACAACTTTGAAGCTTAAAATCCTTAAAGGGAGAGGAATTATTTAGAGGTACCCACGGAACACATAGCTTAGGGTAAAATTAAGAAATATCAAATGAGAAAAATGAAACAAGCATAAAAATATCAGTCCAAAGGCTGAATAAAACAATTGAACTAGTGTGTTTTTTGGAGAATGTTTTTCTAAAGAATGTTCTTTAAAAAGAATGTTCTTTGAAAAATGTTCTTTCAAAAAATGTTCTTTAATAAGGCTCCTTAATAACTCATGAAACAAAATACTAATATATTTTTTGGAGTAAGTCAGTTAAAGAAAAAATATAAAAGTCCCAAAAGGACAAATAAATATTATTTAAATAACCGCTGTATAAGTTTTCAACTAGTAGTTGAATAAAGAAGGTTTCAGAATGGATAATTTTAAAGATAAACAGTACACAAATTATAGGCAACCAAAGAATCTCAATCGCAAAATCAGAAGAACAACAAGTCAAGAAATCCTAGCAAAAGCAAATAAAGTGATATATATAAATTTTAATTTACAAATAAGAGATCACGTTAGAATAAGAAATTTTGCAAGTTATAAAATGTTACAAGTAAGAGATTAAGTTGGCGAAAAAATTGCAACAAGAAAATGTAGCAACTTAAAAGAATAAATAAAAAATAAAAAATATTGATCTAATACATAAGAATTTAACCCAAGTATCATTTGTATGCGAAAATAGGGTTAATAGAGAACCTTCAAGTTCAGTGGATTGAAACAGAGCAGGGAGTGTCAAAATCAACATCCAATCAGATAGTCAGTCAATTGTTTTTAGATTATCCAATCAAGTGGTGGTGGGTATTTTAAAAATGTATAGTGTGTGTTACTTTCTTATGCTATGATTACGGCTGTCGCCGAAACGCGTAAGCTGAAGAAAGCTGATCTATCTATGTCATGTTGATGTTATACTGAAGTTTTTAATGTGAGCTGACAAGCAATAAAAGTTAAGTTTTATATAACGCAAAATCGCCTGGTGATCCTCATTAACCGCTTTGAAAGCAGATATTGGACCAATTAAGGGTTAATAGGTTTAGTTAGTGTTGGCAATGTTTGGGAACGGCGGTTTAGGGGTTAATAGGTTTAGTTAATGTCAGCGATGTTGGGGAACTGCAGATTAGGGGTTATTAGGTTTAGTTAGTGTTGGTGATGTTTGGGAACTGTGATTTAGGGGTTAACAGGTTTAGTTAGTGATAGCGATGTTTGGGAACAGTGGTTTAGGGGTTAATAGGTTTAGTTAGTGTCAGTGATGTTGGGGAACAGCGTATTAGGGTTATTAGGTTTAGTTAGTGTCAGCGATGTTGGGAAACTGTGGTTTAGGGGTTAATAGGTTTAGTTTGTGTCGGCGATGTTTGGGAACAGTGGTTTAGGGGTTTATAGGTTTAGTTATTATTGGCAAACTCAGGGGACTGTGGTTTAGGAGTTAGTAGGTTTAGTTAGTGTTTGCAATGTTTGGGAACGATGGTTTAGGGGTTAATAGGTTTAGTTAGTGTCGGGGAACTGTGGTTTAGGGGTTAATAGGTTTAGTTATTGTCTGCGATGTTTGGGAACAGTGGTTTAGGGGTTAATAGGTTTAGTTAGTGTTTGCAATATTTGGGAATGGTGTTTTAGTGTTAATAGGATTATTTTGTGTTTTAGTTAGTGTCGGCGATGTCTGGGAACTGTGGTTTAGGGATTAATAGGTTTAGTTAGTGTTGGCAATGTTTGGGAATGGCAGTTTAGGGGTTAAAAGGTTTAAATAGTGTTAGCGATGTCGGGGAACTGCGGATTAGGGTTTGAATAGTTTTAGTTAGTGTCGGCGATGTCAGGGAATTGCGGTTTTGGGGTTAATAGGTTTAGTTAGTGTCGGCAAAGTCGGGGAACGGCAGTTTAGGCGTTCTTAGCTTTATTTAGTGATTTTGTTATTGTTGGCGATGTCAGGGAACTGCGGTTCGGATTAGAACAATGAAAATTATGTATATGAATCAAGAATGGATCCGAAAATTCAAAAACTGATTTATTCATTTTCAGAATTTTTCGGGATTTTAGCTATGGTGCCAATTTGGAAATTCTGATTCATTTGAATCTCTGAATCAGCCAAAATTCGGCCAAAACGAATTGCATATGTCTATTTGTGACATAGCCCTTTCTTGGTTCTCTTCCTACTTTTCTAATTGTACCTTTAAAGTAGCCTTCTCTGGGGAATCCTCTGCCCCTTTACCAATTTTTGTTGGGGTACCACAAGGCTCTATCCCTGTTTCCCTTTTCTTCTCAATCTAGTCACTATTTTTACGTTCCTTAATAAACTCCAAAGGTTTTCAATATCATTTGTGTACTGATTACACCCATTTCTACCTTTCTTCATCCGACCTATCCCCCATAGATGTTCATGGTTGCATTTGTTTCAAACTATTTATTTTTTCGTTTTGAACTAAAATATTTGTTATGAGTTCCAGTGCAGATTCCTGACATTTTCCTTTATCTGAAGCTGTAATCAGCTATATTACCTTTAATTTTGTAATTCTTTGTAATTTTTAAAGGGTTTAGGGGTTAATAGGTTTAGTTAGTGTTGGCGATGTTTGGAAATGGCAGTTTAGGGGTTAATAGGTTTATTTAGTGTTTTAGTTAGTGTCGGCGATGTCAGGGAACTGCGGTTTAGGGGTTAATAGGTTTAGTTAGTGTTGGCGATGTTTGGAAACTGCAGTTTAGGGTTTAATAGGTTTAGTTAGTGTTGGCGATGTTTGGGAACAGCAGTTTAGGGGTAATAGGTTTAGTTAGTGTTGGTGGTGTCAGGGATCTGCGGTTTCGGGGTAATAGGTTCAGTTAGTGTCGGCAATGTTGGGGAACTACGGTTCATTGGTTAATAGGTTTAGTTAGTGTTGCCCATGTTTGGGAGAACAGTGGTTTAGGGGTTAATAGGTTTAGTTAGTGTTGGTGATGTCAGGGAACTGCAGCTTAGGGGCTATTAGGTTTAGTTAGTGTTGGCGATGTTTGAGAACTGCGATTTAGGGGTTAATTGGTTTAGTTAATGTTGGCGATGTTTGGGAATGGCAGTTTAAGGGTTAATAGGTTTAGTTAGTGTTGGCGATGTCGGGGAACTACAGTTTAGTGGTTAATAGGTTTAGTTAGTGTAAGCGATTTTGGGGAACTGCAGTTTAGGGGTCAATAGAATTAGTTAGAGTTGGCAATGTTTAGGAATGGCGGTTTAAGGGTTAATAGGTTCATTTAGTGTTTTAGTTAGTGTTGGCGATGTCGTGGAACTGTGGTTTAGGGTTTAATACGTTTAGTTAGTAATGGCAATGTTTGGGAACTGTGATTTAAGGGTTAACATATTTAGTTAGTGTTGGCGATGTTTGGGAATAGCGGTTTAGGGGTTAATAGGTTTAGTTAGGTGTCAGTGACATTGGGTAACTGAGGTTTAGGGGTTAATAGTTTTAGTTAGTGTCGTTGATGTTGGGGAACTTCAGTTTAGGGGTTAATAGGTTTAGTTAGTGTTGGCGATGTTTGGGAACGGCAGTTTAGGGGTTAAAAGATTTAGATAGTGTTGGTGATATCGGGGAACTGAGGTTTAGGGGTTAATAGGTTTAGTTAGTGTCAGAGATGTCGGGGAACTGCAATTTAGGGGTTAACAGGTTTAGTTAGTGTTGGCGATGTTTGGTAACGGCGGTTTAGGGGTAAAAAAAAGGTTTAGTTAGTGCCGGCAATGTCAGGGAACTGTGGTTTAAGGGTTAATAGGTTAAGTTAGTTTTGGCGATGTTTGGAAACGGCGGTTTAGGGTTTAATAGGTTTTTCTGTTTTTTTGTGTCGGCGATGTCGGGGAACTGAGGTTTAGGGGTTAATAGGTTTAGTTAGTGTTGGCTATGTTTGGGAATGGCGGTTTCGGGGTTAATAGGTTTAGTTAGTGTTGGCGATGTTGGGTAACTGCAGTTTAGGGGTTAATAGGTTTAGTTAGTGTTGGAGATGTTTGAGAACTGTGATTTAGGGGTTAATAGGTTTAGTTAGTGTTGGCGATGTTTGGGAATGACGGTTTAGGGGTTGTTAGGTTTAGTTAGTGTTGTCAATGTCAGGGAACTGCAGTTTAGTGGTTAATAGGGTTAATTAGTGTCAGCGATGTCGGGGAACTGCGATGTAGGGGTCAATAGGTTTAGTTAGAGTTGGCGATGTTTAGGAATTGCGGTTTAAGGGTTAATAGGTTTATTTAGTGTATTAATTAGTGTTGGCGATGTCGGGGAACTGTGGTTTAGGGTTTAATAGGTTTAGTTAGTATTGGCGATGTTTGGGAACAGCAAATTAGGGGTTAACAGGTTTAGTTAGGGTCAGCCACGTCGGGGAACTGTGGTTTAGGGGTTAATAAGTTTCGTTAGTGTCGGCGATGTTTGGGAACAGTGGGTTAGTGGTTAATAGGTTAAGTTAGTGTTGGTGGTGTCCGGGAACTGCAGTTTAGGGGTTAACATGTTTAGTTAGTGTTGGCGATGTTTGGGAACTGTGGTTTAGGGGTTAATAGGTATAGTTAGTGTCAGTGATGTCAGGGAACTGAGGTTTAGGGGTTAATAGGTTTAGTTAGTGTTGGTGATGTCAGGGAACTGTGGTTTAGGGGTTAATAGGTTTAGTTAGTGTTGGCGATGTTTGGGAATGGCAGTTTAGGGGTTAATATGTTTATTTAGTGTTTTAGTTAGTTTCTGCGATGTTGGGGAACTGTGGTTTAGGGGTTAATAGGTTTAGTTAGTGTTGGCGATGTTTGGGAACAGCGGTTTGGGGTTAATAGGTTTATTTAGTGTTTTAGTTAGTGATGACGATGTCGGAGAACTGCAGTTTAAGGGTTAATAGGTTTAGTTATTGTCAGTGATGTCGGGGAACTGAGGTTTAGGTGTTAATAGGTTTAGTTAGTGATGGTGACATTTGGGAACAGCGGTTTAGGGGTTAATAGATAGTTAATAGGTTTAGGGGTTAATAGATTTAGTTAGTGTTGGCGATGTTGGAGAACTGCGGATTAGGGGTTATAAGGTTTAGTTAGTGTTGTTGATATCGGGGAAATGCGGTTTAGGGGTTAATAGGTTTAGTTAGTGTCGGAGATGTTTGGGAACAGTGGTTTAGGGGTTAATAGGTTTAGTTAGTACTGGTAAAGTTGGGGAACTGTGGTTTAGGGGTTAATAGGTTTAGTTAGTGTTTGAAATGTTTTGGGAACGATGGTTTAGGGTTAATAGGTTTATTTAGTTTTTAAGTTAGTGTTGTCGATGTTTAGAAACGATGGTTTAGGGGTAATAGGTTTAATTAGTGTCAGGGAACTGCGGTTTAGGGGTTAATAGATTTAGTTAGTGTCGGCGATGCTTAGGAACAATGGTTTAGGGGTTAATAGGTTTAATTAGTGTTTGCAATGTTTGAGAACGATGGTTTAGGGTTAATAGGTTAATTTAGTGTTTTAGTTAGTGTCGGCGATGTCTGGGAACTGCGGTTTAGCGGTTAATAGGTTTAGTTAGTGTTGGCTATGTCGGGGAACTGCAGTTTTGGGGTTAATAGGTTTAGTTAGTGTTTGAAATGTTTTGGGAACGATGGTTTAGGGTTAATAGGTTTATTTAGTTTTTAAGTTAGTGTTGTCGATGTTTAGAAACAATGGTTTAGGGGTAATAGGTTTAATTAGTGTCAGGGAACTGCGGTTTAGGGGTTAATAGATTTAGTTAGTGTTGGCGATGCTTAGGAACAATGGTTTAGGGGTTAATAGGTTTAGTTAGTGTTTGTAATGTTTGAGAACGATGGTTTAGGGTTAATAGGTTAATTTAGTGTTTTAGTTAGTGTCGGCGATGTCTGGGAACTGCGGTTTAGCGGTTAATAGGTTTAGTTAGTGTTGGCTATGTCGGGGAACTGCAGTTTTGGGGTTAATAGGTTTAGTTAGTGTTGGCAAAGTAGGGGAACGGCAGTTTAGGCTTTAATAGCTTTATTTAGTGATTTAGTTATTGTTGGCGATGTCGGGGAACTGTGGTTTAGATTAGACCAATGAAAATTATGTATATGAATGGATCCGAAAATTTGGAAACTAAATTATTAATTTTCGGAATTTTTCAGGATTTTAGTTATGGTGCCGATTTGGAAATTCTGATTCATTTCAATCTCCGAATTGTGTAAATTTGTGACATAGACCTTTTTTGGTTCTCTTCCTACTTTTCTAATTGTACCTTTAAAGTAGCCTTCTCTGGGGCATCCTCTGCCCCTTTACCAATTTTTGTTGGGGTACCACAAGGCTCTATCCCTGTTTCCCTTTTCTTCTAGTCACTATCATTACGTTCCTTAATAAACTCCAAAGGTTTTCAATATCATTTGTGTACTGATTACACCCATTTCTACCTTTCTTCATCCGATCTATACCCCATAGATATGCATGGAAAAAAAACGATTCATACAAAATTTTTGTGGTTTTAGTTAATTTATGTTCATGGTTGCATTTGTTTCAAACAATTTCTTTTTTCGTTTTGAACTAAAATATTCGTTACGAGTTCCAGTGCAGATTCCTGACATTTTTCTTTATCTAAAGCTGTAATCAGCTATATTACCTTTAATTTTGTAATTCTTTGTAATTTTTAAAGGGACATGAAAACCCTAAAAAGTTAATTAATGATTCACATAGAACATACAATTTTAAACAAATTTTAAATGTACTTGTATTACCAGATATGCTTCATTATCTTGTTATCCTTTGCTGAAAGAACAGCATTGCACTACTGGCAACTAGCTGAACACATCTATTTAGCCATCACAGGAGACACGTGTAGGCACCAATCACCAGCTAGCTCACACTAGTGTAGGATATGCGCATATTCATTTTCAACAATGAATATCAAGAAAACAAAGCGAGTGTCTTAAAATTGCATGTTCAATTTTGCAAGTTTAATTTTGATGTTCCTATCCCTTTAAACTTATTTGTTTTATTTATACATCTTATTTTTGTGCACTGAATTCTGAAAACTAAAAATTTTACTTAAAAGTACAGTAACTACTACTATACTTACTATACTGAATGTGTCTATTCTTAAAGAGACATTAAACTTTTTTTTTCTTTCATTACTCAGATAGAGCATGCACTTTTAACCCCTTAATGACAACTGACGTACCAGGTACGTCCTGCAAAAACTGACAGTTAGTGACAATGGACGTACCTGGTACGTCAGTTGTCTAAGAGAGTGCTGGAAGCGATCGCAATCGCTTCCAGCAGCTCTCAGGGTATTGCAGTGATGCCTCGATATTGAGGCATCCTGCAATACCCTTTAAAAAGCATCCGATGCAGAGAGAGCCACTCTGTGGCCCTCTCTGCACCGGTAGCGATGGTGCCGTTGGTGGATGGGTGGTCGCTTACAAGGGAGGCAGGTGGGCGGCCCATCGCTCCCCGGCACCCGGTTCCTTCTAGTGCTTTGTGCACGCCGGATGCTGGGAGCGTGCGGAGGGGGGCCTGCGGGCGTGTGCGTGCATGTGTGTGTGCGCGCGCGCGCAGCAACCACTACCACCAATGACTAATGAGAAGAGAGAGGGGGGCAAAAAACTTTTTTTTTAAAAAAAATAATAGGATCTGCTAGGGTAGGCTGATGGGGTTAGGTGGGGGGGCAGCTACACTACAGAAAACCGCTGTTTAATAAAATAAAAACAAAAAAAAATCAACCTTTCTTTTTTGGGGAAAACTGGGTACTGGCAGACAGCTGCCAGTACCCAAGATGGTGGCAAATAGGTAGGTTGGGAGGGTTAGAGAGCTGTTTGGGGGGATCAGGGAGGTTGGGGGCTAAGGCAGGGGTCCATCATCCATCCATCATCCAAAACACCTTTTATTTTAGTACTGGCAGACTTTCTGCCAGTACTTAAGATGGCGGGGACAATTGTGGGGTGGGGGAGGGAAGAGAGCTGTTTGGGAGGGATCAGGGGGTGGGATGTGTCAGGTGGGAGGCTGATCTCTACACTAAAGCTAAAATTAACCCTGCAAGCTCTCTACAAGCTACCTAATTAACCCCTTAACTGCTGGGCATAATACAAGTGTGGTGCGCAGCAGCATTTAGTGGCCTCCTAATTGCCAAAAAGCAACGCCAAAGCCATATATGTATGCTATTTCTGAACAAAGGAGATCCCAGAGAAGCATTTACAACCATTTGTGACATAATTGCACAAGCTGTTTGTAAATAATTTCAGTGAGAAACCTAAAATTGTGAAAAATTTTACTTTTTTTTTATTTGCTCGCATTTGGCGGTGAAATGGTGGCATGAAATGTACCAAAATGGGCCTAGATCAATACTTTGGGTTGTCTACTACACTACACTAAAGCTAAAATTAACCCTTCAAGGTCTCTACAAGATCCCTAATTAACCCTTTCATTGCTGGGCATAATACACGTATGGTGCACAGCGGCATTTAGTGGCCTTCTAATTACCAAAAAGCAATGCCAAAGCCATATATGTCTGCTATTTCTGAACAAAGAGGATCACAGAGAAGCATTTACAACCATTTGTGCCATAATTGCACAAACTGTTTGTAAATAATTTCAGTGAGAAACCTAAAGTTTGTGACAAAATTTGTGAAAAAGTGAACGATTTTTTTTTTATTTGCTCGCATTTGGCAGTGAAATGGTGGCATGAAATATACCAAAATGGGCATAAATCAATACTTTGGGTTGTCTTCTAAAAAAAAAATATATACATGTCAAGGGATATTCAGAGATTCCGGACAGATATCAGTGTTCCAATGTAACTAGCGCTAATTTTGAAAAAAAGTGGTTTGGAAATAGCAAAGTGACACTTGTATTTATTGCCCTATAACTTGCAAAAAAAGCAAAGATCATGTAAACATTGGGTATTTCTAAACTCAGGACAAAATTTAGAAACTATTTAGCATGGGTGTTTTTTGGTGGTCGTAGATGTGTATCAGATGTTTGGGGTCAAAGTTAGAAAAAGTGTGTTTTTTTCCATTTTTTCCTCATATTTCATAATTTTTTTTATAGTAAATTATAAGATATGATGAAAATAATGGTATCTTTAGAAAGTCCATTTAATGGCGAGAAAAACGGTATATAATATGTGTGGGTACAGTAAATGAGTAAGAGGAAAATTACAGCTAAACACAAACACTGCAGAAATGTAAAAATAGCCATTGTCATTAAGGGTAAGAAAATTGAAAAATGGTCCGGTCATTAAGGGGTTAAACAACTTTCCAATTTGATTAATTCATCTAATTTGCTTATTTTTCTTAGTTACCTTTGTTGAAAACCTATGGGTATGCTGAGGCTCAGAAGCAGGTAGGGAGCGGATGATTGGTGGCTGAACATATACGCCTCTTGTCATTGGCTTGCCTACAAGTAGTGCATTGCTGCACATTCAACAAAGAATATCAAGAAAATGAAGACAAAGTGATAGTAGAAATCAAATGAAAAATTGCTTACAAATGTATGCTCTATCTGAATCATGAAAAAAAATATGTGGGTCTAATTTATTTCTATTATAGTTCTTCAGATACAACATACAAATATAGACATCTTTCCAATACCCTTCTATTATTACACTAGCTTCATTCTCTTTATATCCTTTCCTGAAGGATTAGCAATTTTCAACCCGTGAACTCTATTTTGTTCTGCTGTACTTAATATTTAGGTTAAAAATTATTAAAACAAAGAATAAATACAAAACAGTACACAGTTATATACATACATATACACACTCTATATACCACACATACTTGTCGGTTGACAAGTGCAATGTGGTGTTATTCATGTAGTGTCATTAACACTATGTTATTGCAGCAACAGTTTTACTGTGTCCACACAATCCCATTACCACACATACTTGTCATTGGTTGAATTAGCGTAATGTGGTTTTACTCTTGCAGTGTCAGTAACACCATGGTATTACGTCAACCAAAAAAAACATTTTTACTCACTGTGCACACACTCTCAGATGCCCACTTTAATTTAAAAAAAAAATAATAATAATCGTTTTGGCTGTTTAATCAGTTTGAGTCTACTTGTTCTGAAGCTGCACTTGGTTATTTTTTTTTTATACTATTTTAAAGAAGCAGCAACCATTTCTTCTTAATTAACACAAAATGCAGTGAAATAATCTCTTTGTTTAGTTAGTAAAGATTTTGAGGGCCTATGATCACTGATAAGTGCAGACCCTTTCCTTCACTAGAAGCTACTATAGAGGCCACAAGAACATCAATGGCTGCTGACAATCTGTTTTGATTGTTTGGGTCATGGCCTTTGGCCAGTCTTACACAAACATAATGTGTGTGTTAGGCGTTATCTTATAACCGGGGGTATCACTTGACAATTAGCAGTGTTCTACACCTTCACCTGGAACTGAATGGGTTACTTGACAAGATATCTCGGGAACAACAATCAGACAGGCAGCAAGTAAAGTAATCACTGTTCTGTTTATTATAAGGCATAACATACTTTTATAGACAATGGTTACAGTATATGGGGTTAAACAATAACGTATCATAATCACACCATTTTACACAGCATAAGTTAGAACAAAGAAGCACAGTAAAAATATAGAAGAAAGGAGTTATACTGAGAAACAAACAGTTTTAGATAATGGTGTATCTATGTGCATTGCCAGGACATATCAAGGCCATCCTGACAAATTATTGAGATAAAGTGTTCAGCTTAGAACATCAAATGAATTATAATAAACCAT
Organism: Bombina bombina; assembly: GCF_027579735.1. Lineage (NCBI taxonomy): Eukaryota > Metazoa > Chordata > Amphibia > Anura > Bombinatoridae > Bombina > Bombina bombina. Next base: position 877,458,397 of record NC_069501.1, on the reverse strand, counting down.
TCTTAAAATATAGGAATGAGACAAAGTAAAGACAAAATGGTGTCAGAATTGCTATATATATTCTTACATTCCACCCTTTTATTCTAACAGAATAACACATACTATGAAAATTAAACATCTATATAAAAGGCACAGAAAAATTGTAAATCTTTTAATAACAATGTAAGCCTAATACTACGGTATAACATGAATATATATCATAATACTGTAGAGAAATTAATTCACATTTACTGCTATAATAGTTAACTATAATAAAACGCTGAATAGGCCAATAGGCACAATATGTAACTGCACATGAGTACAGTCTCTGTCTATCTCCCAAACAACACTGCATCTATATTTCTCAACCTGTATAGCTAGCATCCCTAAATAGCATAGACAGTTCCCTGCTCTGTACACTCTTCACAGTGAAGCTTTACATGGGAACAGCACAAGTATCTCTGGGTGGCCTCTGATCACTTTAAGAACAGTCTTTGTCCTCTTAGAGCTCCACCTCCCTCAGACACTCTGCTTCAATACCATAGTCTATTTGCACTTTGGGTGCTTTGCACATGAGAAAGTGTCCATCTGCAGATACATACTGGAAGTGCGATGGTTTGTTCATGGGGTAGATAAGGGAAACAGATTGATCCTCATTGCAAAAGACACTAAAGTCAGAAGGAGTCTAAGAAGGAAACAAAACAGCACAAGATGAGTGTGCACCCTGATACAATCACAATTATGCCCAACAAAACTTCACTTTAATAGCTTAACTTATCCTATGTCATTTAAAACTCAAATAGCAGGTACCATACCAGTTAATAAAGGGAAAATGCATTTGCTTTCATAACACAGATCCAATAAGAGCCATTGTAAGTAGAGAATATACCATCAATATCATAATAATTATACTACTCCCAAAACTCATATTTCTCTGTATAATTGATATAAATTTCTAGCTGAGGTTGTGTTCTTAACCTCTTTATTGTGAGTAGTTTGACTATATACTAAGGAATGATTACAATGGGAAATTCCTACAAGACTTCCTATTCTCATACCTTTCTTCATTGTAAGACACACATATCCCTTCTTCGCTTAAATATTTAGGGGCGGTATAGAAACATGGGGGAACCTTGTTTGTTCTATAAAGGTGAAGGGTCTAGAATATTCTGATATATTGCAGCATTTTCTTTAAACTATAAAGGTGCAAACATATTCTCTAAACTCAGTGGGCCATACAATAGGTTACAATACTGCAAGGTTTATAGTTACACTTATCTGGAAGGTTACTTTGTTTAAGTACATAAACTGCAATGTATTCTAATAGAAATATGGCATACTTTTCTGCAGACAAAGCTATATGACTTCTTATAACTAGAATTATCAATAAAAATAACACAATTACAAGAGAATACAAAACAAGCAATATGAGTGAACACGTTAAAACAATACTCCCCTAATTTAGCTGTGGATGACTCTGTAACAGTGTAACAGGTCCTCATATCCAACAGTCAAGGCACAGTAAAGAGAAGGGTACTCTTTATTTTCTGAAGACACACATCATAGGAAACAGTCATAGATGACCCAGAGTCCAGATCTGGTACTGGTACCAGCTTGCAATGCAAAGAATGGATCCAAAAGATAGTTCAGTAACATTTACTGCAGTATGGTGGTTAAACAATCTTGACAAAGGTCTTTTTATCTTTTTTTTTTCTTTCCTTCACCTTGGCACCAGGCATCTCTTTATTTAAAAGGTTTACGTGTATTCAATCTTCAATCTTTTGGAGAGTGTACTATGGAATTTTATCTGTACAGATTTACCTATACATGGAAAATTTAAAAATCATTTAGTTAGTGTTTGTTTTTTATGTATACAGCTCCAAGATCTCATCCTGCAAATACAAATATTTTGTTAACAACTTGTCTAAATATTTTAGGTTAAAAAAGTAAGAAAATACCCTGACTTGTTATGTACATATCCAGATTGCACACCTCTGTCTACTTAGATCCCTATATGTACCTGCCTAGCATTATACCTCTACTATAAGGGGTGCTGTGTGCAGCCGGATTATACAAATAATCATTGTACTTGTCATAAGTTGTTGCTTTTGAGTTGATTGTAAGAAAGCATACAACTCATTTTCCATACTTATTTCACTGTGGTTGTACATAGCCTCTTAGATCCCAATTGTTATCCTGCCTAGGATATACCTCATCACTGTACCTACAAGAGGTTCTGTGCGCAGCAGGGTGTAGTAGGCTATAACAATACTCTGACAACTACAGTGACATAAATGCGTTTACATCATATTATTATTCTTATTGCCTTATTGGTGTGTGCCCCTGACCGGTAAGGTTCTATAGTTTTTTATATATCTTTTTATCACTTGGCTTATATATGTGTATTTTTCACTTATAACTTTGTTGCTAAGTATCTGATGCTGGGCTGTGCTCCCCCGGTGTGGAGAACTACTTTATCATGAACAATAAAAACTTAATATTTATATTTGAAATTTAATTTTTGAGCTTTATTAAAAGAGTGCTGAATTCCATGTCTTTATACACCAGGATTTCCTTCCTGGTATCTTCTCTTAAACTCTCATGACATATATCCCCTAAGGGTCTGCACCACTGTGTACTGTATTATACGGTTATTACGCCTATTTGTTTTTAGGCCCTAGCTCAATTAGCATTTGCGTCCCCTCCGTATCTTTCTTGACTATATATATATATATATATATATATATATATATATATATATATATATATATATATATATATATATATATATATAGATATATATATATATATATATATATATATATATATATATATATATATATATATATATATATTATTATTTAAAGGGACAGTCAAGTCCAAAAAAATAGGGCATGCAATTTTAAACAATTTTCCAATTTACTTCTATCACCAATTTTGCTTTGTTCTCTTGGTATTCTTAGTTGAAAGCTAAACCTAGGAAGTTCATATGCTAATTTCTTAAACCTTGAAGGCCGCCTCTAATCTAAATGCATTTTGATTTGTAATTAAGGGATTATCTATCTCTTAAAACACCAAAAATTCTGGTGTTGACTGTCCCTTTAATAATCTTTTATTAAGATTTGTGGTACATAAACATCATAGAAATAACATAACAATAAATATACATGAACAATTAAAGTTGTCTCTTCTTAGTAGATGCATAATTGACCATTAAGTCTCATATATCAACTGGTGATAGTTGTACATTACATAGTTATCATTAATTTGAGAATCTTGTTTTATAACATATAGACGATAACATTTAACAGTGGTTAGTTCAATGGTTACACTTGAACCAACTGATATCGGAAACAATATTGCTCTGAGAATAACCACAGAAATTATATATTTACATTAAAATATATCAGGATGAAGTGGAAATGGTTACAGGAATGTTCAGCGGGTAAACACCGCTATAAGTATGGGGGGGGGCAGAGAGGGGAGTGTTAAGAGTGAAAAGTAGCAAACAAAATAGTAGTCCATCTTAAGGTGATAATGTATCTCTTAAGTTGTAGTAGTACAAAGGGTGAGGGGTCAGCTAAATATAAAAGTGTAATATAAGTTATATAAGTAATGAGGGGGCAGTGATATTATTATACAGTGAAAATAGTGATGAGAGGAGCCTCATACCTCCAAGAGACCTATCCCCTAACACAGTTGAGTGCTGGTGATGAGTTTTTGATAGAGAATATCTAACATTATTAACACTAAAACAGGTGACCTACTATTAAACCAAAAGTATTAGTGCACAAATTATGGAACTTAAATCATAAGATACTGTATATACTTTTTTTTATTCTTTTTATTTTTAAATTCTTTTATTGAGATTTATAGTAAGTACAATACAAATAATATGTTCAATCACAACAACAAAGCGAACAAAGATGAACTTTGTACACAGACCACACTAAATAAATTAGGAGTGCACTGGAATGTATACATTTCTGCTAACGTGTTGAACATGAGTAACTGAAATCTCTGTTTTCTAATGCAAATTGTCCATATGGGCGCCTCAGGTAAGCCAATACCTTAAAGATAGGAGATTTAAAATATTGATGAGCAATGATATAGGAATATGAATTATTTATTTAAATAAACAAGAAGCTGCAAAACTTAAGGTCAAATGGGTAGGTGAGGTAATCACTACATCAGGGTCTACTAAGAAAGCGGGAGTAGCAATACTAATCCATAAAAATTTGGAATATAATATTATTAAAACCGAAATAGAAGTAGCAGCTAGATTCATTCTACTTCAGATCAGCATTAAGAATACAATATTTATATTCTGCAACGTTTATGCTCCAAATAAATTTTCCTCCGAATTTTGGGAAAAGATGAAAGCAAAGATATTTCCATTTAAGGCAGATAATTTAGTGTTATGTGGGGACTTTAATATGACTCTACAACCAATATTAGATCGCTTCTCTAAAAAAAATATGTCAGTATATAAGAAAGATGCCAAATATTTTAAAAACCATTTATTTTTGGTTTCGGAGGCTATATCTATCTGTAAGTTGGAATCAGAAATCGGACAGATCTTGATTTCAGATCATGCAATTATTTCACTGTCTTTTCCCCCTTGTGGAAAGAGTAAAGTCAGCAAAGCAGTGTTCTGTTTTCCTAAGTATTTATGTTCTGATTCAAGATTCTGCTCTTGGATTAGACAAAAATGGTTTGAATATAGTAGGTTTAATGCTGATTACAGAAACAAGGTAGAAATATTTTGGGAAACACTAAAAGCAGTCTTACGGGGCGAGATTACAGTATATATGAAGCTGCGAGATAGAATGCTTAAGGCGAGGGAGACATTATTGTCCAATAAGGTAAAGAATGCATATAGGAACCTACAGACAAATCCCTCTATGCCCAATTGGGAAATATATTTAGAATGCAGAAAGGAAAGAGATATCTTCTTAATGCAAAGATCACAAGAAGAAGAAATTAGAATCAACAGATATTATAGGGGATTTAATGGTAGCTCCGCGAAATATCTTGCGAGACTCGCTAGAAGTAGGAAAAAGAAAAATTTTATTACAGCCATGAGGATGTAAGATATACGGATACTAAAGAAGTAGGTGAGGTATTTTTTAATTATTATCAGCAATTATATGCGTCGGTTAATATAAATAATCTCAATCAAGAGTTATTTTGGTCTAAGATCAAGACGCCAAAAGTCCATGTGGAAGAATTGGCCTCGCTGAATGATCCTATTACAATTACGAAAATTAGTAAGGCGTTTGATCAATTGAAATTGAATAAAGCAGCAGGCCTTGATGGGTTTCCTGCAGAATTTTACAAATGTTTAAAAGATGAGTTGTTAGCAATATTAGAAAAAATATTCAATATTTATTATACTGTAGATACTCCTATTTCATCGTATTTTTCAGCATTAAATATTTCCCTTATCCATAAAAAAAGTAAAGACCCGGAAGATCCGGCCTCCTATAGACCGATTTCGGTATTAAACACTGATTATAAGATATTAGCGGCTATTATTTCTGCCAGATTATCCCGGTGTTTACAGGATCTTATACATCCTGATCAGTCCGGATTTATGACATCTAGGAATCCTATAAAGAACTTCCATAAAGTTATCACTTTCTTAGATTATTCATGGAATGCTAACCAAAATGACAAGAGGCAGGAGATACCGGATAGAGCGGTACTCACATTAGATGCCGCTAAAGCATTCGATTCTGTTATTTGGGAACATTTACAGGGAGTGCAGAATTATTAGGCAAGTTGTATTTTTGAGGATTCATTTTATTATTGAACAACAACCATGTTCTCAATGAACCCAAAAAACTCATTAATATCAAAGCTGAATATTTTTGGAAGTAGTTTTTAGTTTGTTTTTAGTTTTAGCTATTTTAGCGGGATATCTGTGTGTGCAGGTGACTATTACTGTGCATAATTATTAGGCAACTTAACAAAAAACAAATATATACCCATTTCAATTATTTATTTTTACCAGTGAAACCAATATATCTCAACATTCACAAATATACATTTCTGACATTCAAAAACAAAACAAAAACAAATCAGTGACCAATATAGCCACCTTTCTTTGCAAGGACACTCAAAAGCCTGCCATCCATGGATTCTGTCAGTGTTTTGATCTGTTCACCATCAACATTGCATGCAGCAGCAACCACAGCCTCCCAGACACTGTTCAGAGAGGTGTACTGTTTTCCCTCCTTGTAAATCTCACATTTGATGATGGACCATAGGTTCTCAATGGGGTTCAGATCAGGTGAACAAGGAGGCCATGTCATTAGATTTTCTTCTTTTATACCCTTTCTTGCCAGCCACGCTGTGGAGTACTTGGACGCGTGTGATGGAGCATTGTCCTGCATGAAAATCATGTTTTTCTTGAAGGATGCAGACTTCTTCCTGTACCACTGCTTGAAGAAGGTGTCTTCCAGAAACTGGCAGTAGGACTGGGAGTTGAGCTTGACTCCATCCTCAACCCGAAAAGGCCCCACAAGCTCATCTTTGATGATACCAGCCCAAACCAGTACTCCACCTCCACCTTGCTGGTGTCTGAGTCGGACTGGAGCTCTCTGCCCTTTACCAATCCAGCCACGGGCCCATCCATCTGGCCCATCAAGACTCACTCTCATTTCATCAGTCCATAAAACCTTAGAAAAATCAGTCTTGAGATATTTCTTGGCCCAGTCTTGACGTTTCAGCTTGTGTGTCTTGTTCAGTGGTGGTTGTCTTTCAGCCTTTCTTACCTTGGCCATGTCTCTGAGTATTGCACACCTTGTGCTTTTGGGCACTCCAGTGATGTTGCAGCTCTGAAATATGGCCAAACTGGTGGCAAGTGGCATCTTGGCAGCTCCACGCTTGACTTTTCTCAGTTCATGGGAAGTTATTTTGCGCCTTGGTTTTTCCACACGCTTCTTGCGACCCTGTTGACTATTTTGAATGAAACGCTTGATTGTTCGATGATCACGCTTCAGAAGCTTTGCAATTTTAAGAGTGCTGCATCCCTCTGAAAGATATCTCACTATTTTTGACTTTTCTGAGCCTGCCAAGTCCTTCTTTTGACCCATTTTGCCAAAGGAAATGAAGTTGCCTAATAATTCTGCACACCTGATATAGGGTGTTGATGTCATTAGACCACACCCCTTCTCATTACAGAGATGCACATCACCTAATATGCTTAATTGGTAGTAGGATTTCACGCCTATACAGCTTGGAGTAAGACAACATGCATAAAGAGGATGATGTGGTCAAAATACTAATTTGCCTAATAATTCTGCACTCCCTGTATTTCGCTCTCTTGATAGATTTGGATTTAAGGGAAATTTTGTTCAGTTTGTGAAGAGAATTTATACAAAACCCACTTCATATTTATTGATTAATGGAGTGTGTTCTCCACCAGTTGTCTTGCAAAAGGGTACCAGACAAGGCTGTCCGTTATCGCCTTTATTATTTAATGTTGCTCTGGAACCCTTTGCAATCAGGTTAAGGGATAGTTTATCAGGTATTTCTATAGGTTCTCTAAACCTAAAAGTATTGTTATACGCTGATGATATCCTGCTTTTTATGGAGAATATACATCAATCTATCCCAACTTTATTGTTACTTCTTGAGGAATTCAGCTCATTTTCAGGATATAGAGTTAATGTTGATAAAAGTGAACTGATGTTGGTAGGTAAAGCTTTGTCCTCAATGGTTAAAACTCCATTTAAAGTGGTTAATGCCATTAAATATCTTGGATTAGTATTACATAAGAACCCTAAGGTATGGTACTCGGCAAATTATATTCCATTGTTGCAGAAGATTAAATCAGATTTACAATTATGGGCCACATTTCCATTAACTATTACTGCGAGGGTAAATTTAATTAAAACTATATTTTTTCCTCGCCTTCTCTATCCACTTCAAAATTTGCCCTTATTTATACCAAATAAAGATATTAGCAAATTATATGGACAGATTTCTAAATTTCTATGGAAAGATAAAAAAACTCGTATTGCATTGACAAGATTAATGCAGAAATTCTCATCCTGGGGATTGTCGCTGCCAGATATTAAGTTATATAATATAGCTATATTGACAATATTTGCGTTTGATTGTATTTCGGATTCAAACACGATTTCCTCCCTTGAAGAAGAGACATCTTTAGTACATCCTTTTGCTCTAAAGGCGATTCTGCATTGTAAGCCGAGACAGCTGCCGTTTAATGTTTTTTCTCTCATATCATTTAAGAACATAGTAATAGCCTGGCATAAGTTTTGTACTATGTTAGGTATAGATCCAACATATTCAGATTTTCTACCTATTAGGGGTAACCCCCTATCTATCCCAGGCATTTCTCAGAAAGTCTTTAAACTATGGGCTGAAAGAGGGTTAAACCTGGTAAAACATCTTTTTGATGCTAATTTTCAAGTGCTAGATGTGGAATCCTTCTTTGATCTGTTCGATCTTCCGAGGTCTAACTTATTCGCGTATTTTCAGATTCAACATTTTATTTCTACTCAAGGTTGGACCTTTCCTCTGTGAACTATATGGTCCGAGGTGAGAGTCATTATACAGAAGTTTGTTAGGCAGGACACATCGGTTTCATTGATCTACGACATTATGTTGTCAAAACAAAGTTGAGTACATCTAGATAAGATTTGCAGATTCTGGTCCTCGCTGGTGATGGATATAGATGACGAGACCATTGAACAGAGTTTTCTCATGTTAAAAAAAATGTAAAGTTCCTGTGGGCTGTAAGGAATCTCATATGAAGCTCATTAACAATTTTTATCTTCATCCGCTTAAAATCGCCAAATTTTGGACTTCCGGTAGGTGGAACAGCAGTGAAGCAGCAGGGGATGAGAGCCCTGACATAACAGCAAACAAAAGAGCAATTTCTCACTGCATTCACCGCTTCCACGCTCCAACCTTACATAGCAGTTGTCCTGTTAGTCTCCAGGGAGCAACTTGTGTTGGTTAGCACAGTGTGTGGGGTGAAAATCTGAAACCACAGCCTCCGGATAGCAAACAGACATAGTGCACAGAAGCACCAGTGCCATTTTGCTCACAGAGTAGGGGGAAGAAGTGGACATTGAATTACAGAGGATAGTGTTCCCCAGACAGCTGCAAACGTCACCAGACCTTGAGGCAGGAGGGAGAGAAGGGGTAATAACCAGAACGATCCACACTCAGAAGCAAAGGAACTGTGAGTAACTGAGTTATTTGAAGAAGTAGGCAATATAATGACTATACTCACACTGGAGCAGACAACTTACATGCCTTAATGCCTGTGGGACATAGTGAACTTGCAGTACTGAAGGAACCCTGTTAAATCAAAACCTCCTACGGCTACAAAAGTGAAAGTAAAAATCCAGCATATCTGTGTCAAACGCTGGCTGTATCCATTTGTAATACTCTGCTGCCCTCGTGTAGCTAAAAAAGTCATTGCAGCAGTCAAAAATAAAACCACCAAAAAACAAACAAAAAATTATTGTAACCTGATTCTGTTTCATCATTCTGGGAGTATATATTTATCAACGCAAACAGACCCACATCACAGGTGTCAGAGGGAGCAAATCAGATAACAGCCATAATAAGGCCAGTGACATCCTGATACTGATAGTGTCAACAAAGAGGAGGGAATCTTTCAGACATTTTATCTAACAAAATCACTGACAAGCACATCAGAAACCCCCTAGTTCAGCTAAAACAAAACATGGGGAGAGGGCATAGAGCCCTACACTAAGGGAGTCCACTACAGTCAACTCCAACCCAAAACAGAAGAGACCAGTCTCGACCTGAAAAAACATCTCAACTTGACCAAAGCTTTTACTTTCCTCCTGCCACTATGCTGGTAACTCAATAAACAGTGACGGATCCACGTAACTTCTGGTATTTAGCCTGCTTGAGAGTCATCAACCAAGCTGACCCCTATGAAAGTAGACAAATACTTTAAAGTCTCTGCCACACAATCCATTCCCATAATGGCGGGCAAGCAGAAACCGGCGGACAGAAGACAGAAGCAAACAATAGATTCCCAGATAGAACCGTTTGCACCTCCAGATAAAGAGCAGACTCAGGATACTTCACAATCTTTACTAAATGATTTAAAGGCCTTTTTTCTCCCCAAAATTGAGTCACTGCAGGCAGGTATGGACACCATCACCACCGAAATCAGGCAATATTCTACGTGATTACAACAAGCGGAGCAGCAAATCTCAGATGTAGAGGACACCCAACATTCTTCCTCCATCACTATACAAAGACTAGAACGTCAGAACTCTACGCTCCAAGAGAAACTAGATGACCTTGAGAATCGATCCCGCCGCAACAACCTGAGGGTGGTGGGGGTGCCTGAGTCGATCAAGAACAAAGATTTACTTGAATTCACAGCCTTGACACTACCCAAGTTAGTACAACTAGACCCAGACACCCTGCCGCTTGATGTTGAAAGGGCACACAGGATAGGGCCAGAAACTCTACCGTCCAGATCCAACCAACGCCCCAGACAAGTCATCTTTAAGCTACTGCACTACCAGGAAAAATTGGCAGTTCTTAAGGCATATAGATCCAAACCAGATCTCAACTTTGAAGGGCATAAATTGCTCATCTTTCAGGACTTTTCTGCTGAGGTTGCAAGGAAGAGAAAAGAATTTGCACCACACTGCTCGAAGTTACACTCACAAGGCTGACAAGTCTCACTCCTCTATCCCGCTGCACTCCGACTTATCACCCCTACGGGTCCTAAACTCTTCACTACACCGCAACAACTGCAAGAATACCTAGATAACGAAGCAAGAGATGTAGAGAGCTGAAGGACATCTCTCATTTTTGAACTCCTTCTTAATATTAAAGTTCTACTTCAAACTGACTTTATATAATTTTATGGCATATTCTTGGACTGAGAGCAATCTTGGGCCTAGATTTGGAGTTCGGCGGTAAAAGGGCTGTTAACGCTCCGCGGGCTTTTTTCTGGCCGCATCATAAAATTAACTCTGGTATCGAGAGTTCAAACAAATGCTGCGTTAGGCTCCAAAAAAGGAGCGTAGAGCATTTTTACCGCAAATGCAACTCTCGATACCAGAGTTGCTTACGGACGCGGCCGGCCTCAAAAACATGCTCGTGCACGATTCTCCCATAGGAAACAATGGGGCTGTTTGAGCTGAAAAAAAACCTAACACCTGCAAAAAAGCAGCGTTCAGCTCCTAACGCAGCCCCATTGTTTCCTATGGGGAAACACTTCCTACGTCTGCACCTAACACTCTAACATGTACCCCGAGTCTAAACACCCCTAACCTTACACTTATTAACCCCTAATCTGCCGCCCCCGCTATCGCTGACCCCTGCATATTTTTTTAAACCCCTAATCTGCCGCTCCGTAAACCGCCGCCACCTACGTTATCCCTATGTACCCCTAATCTGCTACCCCTAACACCGCCGACCCCTATATTATATTTATTAACCCCTAACCTGCCCCCCACAACGTCGCCGACACCTGCCTACACTTATTAACCCCTAATCTGCCGAGCGGACCTGAGCGCTACTATAATAAAGTTATTAACCCCTAATCCGCCTCACTAACCCTATCATAAATAGTATTAACCCCTAATCTGCCCTCCCTAACATCGCCGACACCTAACTTCAATTATTAACCCCTAATCTTCCGATCGGAGCTCACCGCTATTCTAATAAATGGATTAACCCCTAAAGCTAAGTCTAACCCTAACACTAACACCCCCCTAAGTTAAATATAATATTTATCTAACAAAATAAATTAACTCTTATTAAATAACTTATTTCTATTTAAAGCTAAATACTTACCTGTAAAATAAACCCTAATATAGCTACAATATAAATTATAATTATATTATAGCTATTTTAGGATTAATATTTATTTTACAGGCAACTTTGTAATTATTTTAACCAGGTACAATAGCTATTAAATAGTTAAGAACTATTTAATAGTTACCTAGTTAAAATAATAACAAATTTACCTGTAAAATAAATCCTAACCTAAGTTATAATTAAACCTAACACTACCCTATCAATAAAATAATTAAATAAACTACCTACAATTACCTACAATTAACCTAACACTACACTATCAATAAATTAATTAAACACAATTCCTACAAATAAATACAATTAAATAAACTAGCTAAAGTACAAAAAATAAAAAAGAACTAAGTTACAGAAAATAAAAAAATATTTACAAACATAAGAAAAATATTACAACAATTTTAAACTAATTACACCTACTCTAAGCCCCCTAATAAAATAACAAAGCCCCCCAAAATAAAAAATTCCCTACCCTATTCTAAATTAAAAAAGTTACAAGCTCTTTTACCTTACCAGCCCTGAACAGGGCCCTTTGCGGGGCATGCCCCAAGAATTTCAGCTCTTTTGCCTGTAAAAAAAAACATACAATACCCCCCCCCCCAACATTACAACCCACCACCCACATACCCCTAATCTAACCCAAACCCCCTTAAAGAAACCTAACACTAAGCCCCTGAAGATCTTCCTACCTTGTCTTCACCATACCAGGTTCACCGATCCGTCCTGGCTCCAACATCTTCATCCAACCCAAGCGGGGGTTGGCGATCCATAATCCGGTCCAGAAGAGGCTCCAAAGTCTTCCTCCTATCCGGCAAGAAGAGGACATCCGGACCGGCAAACATCTTCTCCAAGCGGCATCTTCGATCTTCTTCCATCCGGAGCGAAGCGGCAGGATCCTGAAGACATCCAGCGCGGAACATCCATCCGGACCGACGACTGAACGACGAATGACTGTTCCTTTAAGGGACGTCATCCAAGATGGCGTCCCTCGAATTCCGATTGGCTGATAGGATTCTATCAGCCAATCGGAATTAAGGTAGGAATTTTCTGATTGGCTGATGGAATCAGCCAATCAGAATCTAGTTCAATCCGATTGGCTGATCCAATCAGCCAATCAGATTGAGCTCGCATTCTATTGGCTGATCGGATCTATTCTATTGGCCAATAGAATGCGAGCTCAATCTGATTGGCTGATTGGATCAGCCAATCGGATTGAACTAGATTCTGATTGGCTGATTCCATCAGCCAATCAGAAAAATCAGCCAATCAGATTCCATCAGCCAATCAGAAAATTCCTACCTTAATTCCGATTGGCTGATAGAATCCTATCAGCCAATCGGAATTCGAGGGACGCCATCTTGGATGACGTCCCTTAAAGGAACAGTCATTCGTCGCTGTAAAAAAAAACATACAATACCCCCCCCCAACATTACAACCCACCACCCACATACCCCTAATCTAACCCAAACCCCCCTTAAATAAACCTAACACTAAGCCCCTGAAGATCTTCCTACCTTGTCTTCACCATCCAGGTTCACCGATCCGTCCTGAAGAGCTCCTCCGATGTCCTGATCCAAGCCCAAGCGGGGGGCTGAAGAGGTCAATCAGATTGAGCTTGCATTCTATTGGATCAGCCAATCGGATTGAACTTGATTCTGATTGGCTGATTCCATCAGCCAATCAGAAAATTCCTACCTTAATTCCGATTGTCTGATAGAATCCTATCAGCCAATCGGAATTCGAGGGACGCCATCTTGGATGACGTCCCTTAAAGGAACAGTCATTCGTCGTTCAGTCGTCGGTCCGGATGGATGTTCCGCGCTGGATGTCTTCAGGATCCTGCCGCTTCGCTCCGGATGGAAGAAGATCGAAGATGCCGCTTGGAGAAGATGTTTGCCGGTCCGGATGTCCTCTTCTTGCCGGATAGGAGGAAGACTTTGGAGCCTCTTCTGGACCGGATTATGGATCGCCAACCCCCGCTTGGGTTGGATGAAGATGTTGGAGCCAGGACGGATCGGTGAACCTGGTATGGTGAAGACAAGGTAGGAAGATCTTCAGGGGCTTAGTGTTAGGTTTCTTTAAGGGGGTTTGGGTTAGATTAGCGGTATGTGGGTGGTGGGTTGTAATGTTGGGGGGGGGGGGGCATTGTATGTTTTTTTTTACAGGCAAAAGAGCTGAAATTCTTGGGGCATGCCCCGCAAAGGGCCCTGTTCAGGGCTGGTAAGGTAAAAGAGCTTGTAACTTTTTTAATTTAGAATAGGGTAGGGAATTTTTTATTTTGGGGGGCTTTGTTATTTTATTAGGGGGCTTAGAGTAGGTGTAATTAGTTTAAAATTGTTGTAATATTTTTCTTATGTTTGTAAATATTTTTTTATTTTCTGTAACTTAGTTCTTTTTTATTTTTTGTACTTTAGCTAGTTTATTTAATTGTATTTATTTGTAGGAATTGTGTTTAATTAATTTATTGATAGTGTAGTGTTAGGTTAATTGTAGGTAATTGTAGGTAGTTTATTTAATTATTTTATTGATAGGGTAGTGTTAGGTTTAATTATAACTTAGGTTAGGATTTATTTTACAGGTAAATTTGTTATTATTTTAACTAGGTAACTATTAAATAGTTCTTAACTATTTAATAGCTATTGTACCTGGTTAAAATAATTACAAAGTTGCCTGTAAAATAAATATTAATCCTAAAATAGCTATAATATAATTATAATTTATATTGTAGCTATATTAGGGTTTATTTTACAGGTAAGTATTTAGCTTTAAATAGGAATAATTTATTTAATAAGAGTTAATTTATTTCGTTAGATTTAAATTATATTTAACTTAGGGGGGTGTTAGTGTTAGGGTTAGACTTAGCTTTAGGGGTTAATACATTTATTAGAATAGCGGTGAGCTCCGGTCGGCAGATTAGGGGTTAATAATTGAAGTTAGGTGTCGGCGATGTTAGGGAGGGCAGATTAGGGGTTAATACTATTTATGATAGGGTTAGTGAGGCGGATTAGGGGTTAATACATTTATTATAGTAGCGCTCAGGTCCGCTCGGCAGATTAGGGGTTAATAAGTGTAGGCAGGTGTCGGCGACGTTGAGGGGGGCAGATTAGGGGTTAATAAATATAATATAGGGGTCGGCGGTGTTAGGGGCAGCAGATTAGGGGTACATAGGGATAACGTAGGTGGCGGCGATTTGCGGTCGGAAGATTAGGGGTTAATTATTTTAAGTAGCTGGCGGCGACGTTGTGGGGGGCAAGTTAGGGGTTAATAAATGTAATACAGGGGTCGGCGGGGTTAGGGGCAGCAGATTAGGGGTACATAAATATAACGTAGGTGGCGGTCGGCAGATTAGGGGTTAAAAATTTTAATCGAGTGGCGGCGGTGTGGGGGGACCTCGGTTTAGGGGTACATAGGTAGTTTATGGGTGTTAGTGTACTTTAGGGTACAGTAGTTAAGTGCTTTATGAACCAGCGTTAGCCAGAAAGCTCTTAACTCCTGCTATTTTCAGGCGGCTGGAATCTTGTCGTTAGAGCTCTAACGCTCACTTCGGAAACGACTCTAAATACCGGCGTTAGAAAGATCCCATTGAAAAGATAGGCTACGCAAATGGCGTAGGGGGATCTGCGGTATGGAAAAGTCGCGGCTGAAAAGTGAGCGTTAGACCCTTTAATCACTGACTCCAAATACCAGCGGGCGGCCAAAACCAGCGTTAGGAGCCTCTAACGCTGGTTTTGACGGCTACCGCCGAACTCCAAATCTAGGCCTTGGTCCCCCAGACGATAACATTGCAAAGATCCAGGAAATTGTGTGGACGGATCCACACAAACAGCCCAACCCCATGTTACAACCCACCCCTAGCACTAAATGTAATGATACTGCTCTCCAGCCAGATGGCGAGCAAATGCATTTCCTGTTGTTACAACTTGCCTTTTTTATATTTTCAGGTCTTGGGGGGAGTCTTCGGAACCCATGTCGGCCAGTGCTGGATGTCCGAGGGAAAGGATTGACACTTCTAGAGCAAGAAATCTGTGAGTTGTTGAACCTATACACCCACAAAACGGTGCCACAGACACATACCTACCACTCCATGGTAATTCATAAATATGGCTGTAATGGCCCTAACTCTGATTCACTAGGTCACAATTCTCCACACCCTCTCAACCCCCTCCCCCCGACACACCAGATTACTTACCTTCCCCCCCCCCCTTATAGCATGTCTCTAGCACTCAAAATAGTATCTTGGAATGTGGGAGGCATCACCTCCCCAGCCAAAAGAAGCATCATCTTACAGCACCTTAAGCGCCTACACACAGATATAGCCTTACTGCAGGAGACACATCTGATGAGTACGGAACATGAGAAGTTAAAGATCAGATGAGTGGGTCAGGTCCTTTACACACCAACAGAGGGGCGCAAGCGAGGAGTGGCTATACTTGTTAGGAAAGGCTTACTGGTGCAGATCACAACTCTTAACATTGACCCACAAGGCAGATTCATAATGGCAACCCTTCAAACAGCAGGAAAGTCTTACATCTTATGTAGTGTTTATGGCCCCAACCGCCCACTTTCACAATTATGGCCCTCCCTACAAGCAGCCTTGCTTCCACACGCAGACAAACCTCTCTTGGTGGGTGGAGACTTCAATCTGATCCAAGCTATGCCCCTAGATCACAGAATTGACACTCATAATGCAGACCAAGCCAAAGGACAGTCCAGGAGACACAAAACAGAAACCAGTACCATTGCTGCCTTTAAAACCACTTTGAGTCTTGTGGACTTCTGGAGGCTACGCCACCCGACCCAGAGAGACTTCACATGTGTCTCTAAGGCACATGGATCCTTATCCCGGATAGATTACTTCCTGTGTTCATCACAACTAAATAACCAGATCAGGTGCACTCAAATCACTGACATAGTGATCTCAGATCATGCCCCCATTTGGTTAGAATTACAACCCACCACACATAACCTCTCCCAGAGGACCTGGCGGTTCCCCACATACCTATACAATAATCTAGAGTTCCAAAAACACCTGAAAGCAGGCTGGCTAGAATACGCTAGATTTAATGCCCAACATCAAAACACCCCAGGACTATTCTGGAATGCCTCAAAGGCGGTAATGCGGGGTCACATAACCAGTTTTACAGCTCACTACAACTCTAAATGCAAACGATTAGATGCAAACACAAACTCTGCAGTCACAACAGCCTACAATGATTATTTAGCTCACCCTTCCATTCATAACAGACTAAAATATTACGAATTGAAGAAGATTAGAGATGATGTCCTACAGCAACAAGACTTAACATTTCAACACCACAGGCAGGGACGTTTCTACAGATTTGGGAACAAAACAGAGAAACTTCTGGCCAACACGGTAAAGCTAACCACCCCAAAATCATTAATCACCTCTATAACAGCTAACGGGGTTTCCCAAACTGACAACAAGGCAATAATAGAGGAATTTATCCGCTTTTATACAGATCTTTACTCCAGTCATGTTGCTTCCCCCAGAGATAAGGATAACTTCTGGTCCCAAGTACAAACACCCACTATTACCTCTGAGCAGCTAGACCTCCTAAACGCACCCATAACAGCCCTAGAAGTACAAAAGGCTATAAGCAATGCCAAACCAGGCAGGACCTCAGGGCCAGACAAAATCCCAATAGAATACTACAAAATACTTCAGAAGGAACTTAGTCCACTCTTAGCCCAATCATACACAGCCTACTTAAAAAACACAGCCCAACCGGCAACAGACTTCGCAGACGCGCATATGTGCCTGATCCCTAAGCCTGACATGGACCCCAATCTGGCTGCCTCTTATAGACCCTTATCATTGTTGAACAATGATTACAAGCTTTTCACGGCCATCCTAGCTGATAGACTGGCTGGAGTAGTAGGAAGTATCATCCACAAAGACCAAACTGGTTTTATGAAACATCGCTCGTCGGTCACAAACATCCGCAAAACTTTAGCAGTGATTTCCCAATACTGGCAAGCTAGAAGTGAGGGACGCATAGACTCAATGCCGGATGCATGCCTTCTGGCCATTGACGCGGAGAAGGCGTTCGACAGAGTGGAATGGGACCACCTGTTTACCTCTATGGACAAATTCGGTATCACTGGGGATTTCCATAAACTCATTCGGACATTATATCTAACTCCACGCACCGAGGTCATAGTTAATGATGAAGTATCCCAATCCTTCCTACTAGGGAGAGGAACCCGTCAAGGTTGTCCACTCTCACCCCTCCTTTTCAACTTGGCCATAGAGCCGCTAGCCATACATATTAGAAACACCCTGGAGGGAGTGGAGATAGGCCCACACTCCCTACATTTATCACTATATGCCGATGACTTACTTTTATACCTACAAAATCCGAACACTGAAATTCCAAAACTCATCACCTCACTTAGCCAATTTGGAGAAATTTCTGGTTACAAAGTAAACCTAGACAAGTCGGAACTGATATATCTTAAAAAACCCTTGAGTATTGCCCCATTTCAAACGACACTTAAAAACACAGTGGGTCCCTTTAAATATCTAGGCATACAGCTCCACACAAACCCCAACTTAATCTACAAACTGAATATTCCCCCAATCCTCACACAAATGCAAACTCTACTAACAGGTTTGTCAAAACTGCCACTTCCCCTGTCAGGTAGAATTAGTCTAATCAAAATGATAGTGATGCCAAAGCTGCTATATCCCTTACAGTTATTACCCCTCTTACTCACACAAAAAGATCTACAAATAGTAAATAGAGCCTTTTCTAAGTTTGTGTGGAACGGCAAAAAAAAAACGAATCAGCCTAATCAAATTGGCTATGCCCACAGATAGAGGAGGCCTTAAGTTCCCAATGGTGGAATGGTATAACTGGTCCACACTAGCTAAACTAGTCCTCGAGTGGCTGGTGGGTACATCTGTCTTTAGTGATAAACAACTGGAGACACACATTACTCATCCATTTCATCAAGCCTTCCTACCACATGCTCCATTACACTCTCTCCCCACTCAAATCAAAGACAATATCCTATACAGGGACCCCCTAAGAGCATGGGCGAAACACTGCAGGTGGTGGGGACAACCTCACACAATTACCAAATACCTCCCACTACAGGGGAACCCTTCCTTTATACCAGGCATGACTACCCAAATGTTCAAAGTGTGGGAAGAAAAAGGTCTAGTTTCAGTAGCACAATTTATAGAACCACTCTCCAACAAACTACATCCACTGACGATACTTCAAGGAAAATACAACCTCCCTAGACATAGCACCTTTGCATATCTACAATGCGCCCATTATATATGCAAACTCCTAGCTGATGGACTCGACTGCACGACTCGTAATGATGTTGACAGCCTGTGCTCACTAGCTGCACAAGGAGCACACTCAATCTCACACATTTATGACCTAATCATGCAGAACAAAGCTGAGGAAATCACACAACAGATGAGTGACAGTTGGAATGGCCTTCCGAGCATAGATATAGACAAAGAGGTCTTGACTACCAGCTATGAACTGGTGAGACAGGCCACGTTAGCATCAGATCTTAGAGAATCACACCTCAAACTCATGCACCGCAGCTATATCACACCCAAGCTGCGGGCTAAATGGGTCCCCAACACGAGCAACAGTTGCCCTAAATGTTCCCTACCTGACCCGGACATCCCGCACCTTTTCTGGGATTGTCCCAGGATATTACAATCCTGGGCTAAGATACAATTCTGGATGTCAAAAATATGTGGGAGTCGCATCACTTTAACAAAACGTGACACCCTCTTTCTAAGAGGTCACACTCAGTCTTCCCCCCAGGACCGCTTTCTAAACTCAATCATACTCCTAGTTAGGAAACTAATCCTCAAAAATTGGATCTCCCACAAACCTCCACAACTGACCTACCTTACACGACTAACCCATACCAAACTCTTAAAAGAGCAAGCAGATGTAAAGGGAGACATGGAAAAAAGAATTAAGTCATTCATGACCAAAGGGGGAACCATACTTGCTACAGCTTTCCCCCAAGACTAGACAGCAGATCTTAACCCCCTTTCTAAACAGTAACTTTCTAATGATGGAACAATTAAAAGGCCACTGGTCTATGGACAGGAGAGATCACAGAAATAACTCTTGAAACTTCTAACATCCCACACACCCCCACTCCAACTTTATAATGTAACTGAGGCCATGACATGAAAACAGACATCAGAGCAACTGGCTGGACTCGGAGGCTCTCCCCAGACACTAGACCCTCAGACACAAGCTTGGAGGGTAAGTTTAACGCCTTCCCACGTGGAAGGTCAAATCATAAATAGATTAAAATCAGTTTATTACTGTTAGTTAACTTAACTATGTTATGTACAGTTTGTTATTAAACATGTTTTTTAGTCCCCCTGTTAGATACCTTAAAATGTTATAACTGCAAGCACCCCAGGCTCAGATTGCACTTGTCAAGCACTGGAAACTAACCTGGCTAGCATCAGTCTATTATGAACCACTCTTGGAAAACATGAGTATCTGGCATCTTAGTCAGGAAAAGACAAACACAATTTCTGGGACAAACCTACCCCATCCCACTCACGCCTTCCCTTCCATCTCTCTTCCCTCAAATTCCTCCCCTCCTAGTTCTTCCCTCCCCCCCTCCTCCCTCCTCCCTCTTCTCCCTCCCTCTCCCATTATCCTCTCCTCCTTCAGTTTATAAAATGTTTAAAACTGTTCAGTAAAGAGTTCTATGCATATTGACTCCGCACTTGTCTATCCAACTTATCTTACTCAAGTGTATGTACATGTTATTGAAGCAAATCATATTTATTTTGTATCTCTGTTTGAACTTTGATAAATAAAGAAATTAAAAAAAAAAATCGCCAAATTTTACCCAACAAGATCCAGTAGATGTTTTAAATGTTCTCATACTAGAGCTGATTTGTTACATATGTTTTGGTTTTGTCCCAAAATCAATCAACTCTGGTTAAAGATTGCTTATTGGTTCAGTATACATTTTAAGATTTCGGTTTCTTTAAAATTGCGAGACATTATATTTTTAATTCCAGTGTTAAATACCAGTGACATTCATTGGATTCTTATTGTTAATACTATAATTTTGGTAGTCAGGCATCTTATATTAAAATATTGGATATTGAATAGTCCTAGGATTCAATGAGGTCATGAAAGTTATACAACAACAGATAATTTTTGAATCTTATCAATTACAGGATGCTTCGGATAGGAGAATCAGAATTTTTCTCATAGGATGGTGCCCGTTTATTAAGTCTTATTCTCTCCCCATACAAAAACAGGTTCTCTCCCCGTTTCTCTCATCTGTTAGCTTCGTAGAATTAGTTTTGATAGGTTTATTCCCATCTACGTGGATTGACAGTAGACAAGATAATATTGTTTAAACCGGGACTTCCCTCCCTTGTTGGTTTTTTTCTTTTTCTTTTTTTTTTCCCCCCTCTCTCTTTCTTTCTTTTTCTTTTCAGTTTGTTGATTGTAGACTGTTGTTTTTGGTATCACGTAGATGTACGTGAAATGGTAAAGGTAACTACAAAAGCACACCGTGGCGTTGAATCTTGTTTTTTTTAGATGTAAAATGTTGTTGTATAAATGATATTGTTTTGGTGGAATAATGACTATGATGTGTTGTATCACCTGGTGTTTATTAAATAAATATTTTTAAAAAAATAAACAAATAAAAAAAAAAGGAATATGAAAATAAATAGCCGGTTGGGTCCAATTGTGGGCCCTAGCTTATGATTCAAATATGAGTACTTATAGCATAAAACAGCGGGTAAATACTGCTTAACCTTAAAATAAGGAAAATATTTGGGGGGGAGGGGTTCAAATTAAAGCAAAACTTAGTAAGACTTCCAGTAACAAATACAATTTACATTGAAAACTTCTGCTTTAGCCAATGTAGAAAAGGCAAGACTATTTTCAATACATTAAAAAGGTTGAGAATAACTAAGGTGTAGAAGAGCAAATAAAGATCTGAGAATAAGTAGGGAGGGCATTATAGAAATGCTAAATAAGTTTCCTCAGCCACAAATTCTGAACTTATTAACCTCTCACCTATGGGACCATCATAGGTATGATAAAAACAAAACCTGCTGCAAATATATTAGGCATTAAGGCGTCGTGTCACAGACAGCCGAACTGTATGATGTTAATATGGGGTGTTATCCAAGATCCCCCACCTCCCTCGCCGGCTGAGGGAGATGCAGGCAACATATGAGCTAAATAGAGTAGGACTCAGCCCCAAGTAAAGTTAAAATATGTATAATAGATACCAATCAGGCCCCAATATGTTAATCTATAACATATGAGAAATTGTATGAAAATAAGTTATGGACTGGATCCCACAGTAGCATTCAGTACACATGAAAACATTATCATGCACATTACTAACATACTATACAGGATATTTCAGCTGCAGTGACAGAACAACATTATATACATTTTTAAACTTAAACATAAACAGGCTGGTTATATGATTGTCCCTCAGCTGGAGGAATTGAAAACTTGAATAGAATATATGAGTCTATATAATCTATGTATAAGGTATGCAGTGTAGATCTATGCACAACTGTCTAAACAAAAATTAATTAGGATCTGGTCTGAGAGCTATATATCTAACCCTGTACAGATTAGACATATGTATATAGGAAGTGCTCTCGATATGGGGATATAAATAATAAAGGTCTCTACTATAGGATAACTGAAGTGAACTTAATAACAGTATAATGAAAACCTCTAAAAGTTACACAGTAGACCAGCCTATGCACCTGGGTGGGAGTTGAATTGTCAGTGGAACTGCCATATATGACATTAAGGGAAGATCAAATATGAACTAGAGCTATGGTTAACATATTATTAAACATGAGTCCTTTACAAAAGAGATATAGCTAACAATATATAGGACACAAACTTTGTCACAGTAAACCATATCTGCAATATGCTGGTGATAGCCCGGTTATACAATTTATGTTGTGCTTTGCAAATTGTGACATCAAAACTGGGAAGTATATAAAAAAAAATATATATATATATAGAATGAAGTTGTCTAATAGCCTAAACCCTGTGCATTAGGTGATTGGGGAAACAAGACAGAAGCTAGGCACCCCTTAACAAAACGGACACGTGTAAGGAAAATCTGAGCCTTGTATAAAGGTACACATAACATATAGTTCTCAACTGTTAATGAGGGGTATATACATTTAAAGATCTGTTAAGGAATAGAAAGTCTTAGGGGACATTACCTGATGCCTGTCTTAATGCAATCCAAATGGCTGGTAGATAGTAGAGCTTGTCTAGGGATTTCAACACAGACAAGCCCATAAGGCAACTCATGATTAAAGATCTGAAAACCTTTAACAGAGTAGATGACTGTTCAATTTCTAGCAGAAAGCGCCAACAAATGCAAATGGAACTCAGCGTGTGTAAGCCCCGAGTATCTGCGAATCACATTGCGCTGTATGTAAGTCTCCTGTATTGCCAAACGATAGACTAAGGCCCTCGACCCCTCCAGGGAGGCCGGACGCATCCCCGTCCAGAGCCGCCGAGGGCGGTGTCACTCTGATCAATGTCGGGAAGACTGTTGTGGGCTTAGGTGGTAGATCCGGCATTGCAGCCTGAAACCCTGCCGGTAACATAAATTCGGGTCTCCGGTCTGTAAGAGCATTAAGTGGCAGATTGCTCCAGACCTGAGGAGTAGCCCCAAGCACAGCATTATAACAGCCAAACTGGGGATTCTCTTGCATAGGTGCTAAAAGGTAGTCCGACAGCATCTCCTGCAGTGTAGGCTCTGGCTCCCTTTTATCAGTGGAGCTACTACCCACTCCCGCCATTGCTTCTGTCAAGGTATCAGATAGGTCTGAAAAGCAGTAGTCTAGCTGGCAGCTGAGATCTTGTAGAAAAACTTGTAGCGTCCCCTCAGGGTCATCAATAAGAGCCATTGTGTCCCTCTGGTTAATAGGTTAGAACCCGTTAGCAGTGATGATCATCGGGCCAGGAGAGGGCTTCAGAGAATTTGCTCGCCTAGGCCTTACCAGCCCAGAACAGGTCCCAAATGTAGAAAAACTTGTAGAGTTAGGCATCTACATGACCAGCAGGCTTTCATAAAAATAAAGGCACAAAAATCTGTCACAAACGCTGACTAATTTTCGTGAAAAAATTGAAATATTTGGGATCCCTAGCTGGAGTTCACTAAGTTTGCGTCCTCTCCCGACCCTGCCTGGACATGCCCCCCCCCCCTCTGTATTTACTTTTATAGCTGCAAGTCATGTATATCTTTGTTTGTGCATGGCTAAAAACAGCATATCTCCCCTAGTCTCTTACCACATGTTGAATATAACAGGTAAAGCTAGTTCTGACCTCAAGAGGAGAAAGTGAAACAAGACATATATATAACATAGAGAAACACATTAGTGATATCATAACACTAAGTACAGACAGTCCAAGCACTAAGGGTTAATCTCTTAATCTTCCAAGTTAACCTGAGGTTGGGTAATTTTTACCGGTATTCTCAGCACCCTTCTATTAGACCTGCCTCGGTCTCCAATGTGGGCAATAGCACAGCCCAATTTTGTTATGATTATTGTGCAAGCAAACAGTTACTTGATATGGTTTGGTAAATTTGAATTATGTCTTACCCGCACTCCACGGAAAAGAGCTGTAATTAAGCGTCCCGTCTGCATGTGTCGGTCCACAGGAGCCTCTTTAGTAATTCCGATAAATGTACTTCGGATACAAATGGACTTTCTTTAGTCACGCTCCCTCCTCGATCACTCAAATGATGGGTTTGACTGCTCCAGCTTCTCCTTATCGATCCGTTGCTGCATATATTTTGGTGCTTACCGGAACATCTCCCTTTTTCTTTTTTTCTTTTTTACCCAGGGTCTGACTCTTGTGTCTTTCGTTTTCTGTGCTCACTCCTTCTTCCCCATTGGTACAAAGTATGCAAACAATCAAACGATCAATGAGGAGCACCAGGCAAAATTTCCATAAAATAAAACAACTTTTATTCAGCTTGTTAGCTTACTTTAAAACGTAGAAATCTGTTAAAATCTGACAGCGCTCAACCTTGTGTCTGTAGCTCCTAGTATTGTGGGTACCAGCGCCCCCAAAAAGGTGAATGTAGTGCTAAAAATAAATACACAGAGCGCCTCCTAAAAGGCTAAGACACTAGTAGTGACAAGATTATTTAAATAAAAAATATATTGAAATTCTATAGGGGTATATAAAATATTTTATAAGCTACTTATAGCTAAAATATACAAACAAGATACAAAAGTGGATCCACTTAAAATTAACAATAAAATATGCATATATCTATATAAAAAAACAATACAATTGTGGTTAAAAACCACAACAATATACAATCTTAATCACAAAATAAATTACAATAAAACAGCTGTTAACTGATAAGCTGGTTGATGGTTGGATAAAAAATATAAATATATAAAAACATCAATTTACTGAGTAGGTTTCCATAAATATGTAGGTCCCAAACTTTAAATTCTTTCCAGAGAGTGAATGTCCAATATGAAGATTCTATTTTAAAACAATTATCCTTATATATCCCTCGATAAACGGTGAAATGATGAAGTGTGTAAAAAATAAAAACGTAGTGGTTTTCAAATCAAATTTCAAAAATTATAGTGAATATCCAAAAAATCCTGAAAAGATGATGTGATGAAGTGAGCGTGAATAATCAAAAATGTGTGTACACAAAAATGAAAAAAGAAAAAGGAAAAAATGTGAAAAAATAATCCAAATGAATATTTAGGATGTGTTAAAGTGAATAACACACTTATAAAGTGACCCTTATGTGAATACAAGATGTGAAGAGATGCTCCTAAAAAGTTATTCCTGTGTGTAAACGATTAAAAAATACAAAAATTGATCCTATGTCTCAGGGATCAATTAATTCAAAGATATACCTGTAATAAAACAAATATAACATAGTGCAAAACTGCTATTCAAACTTAGTCAGTAATTGAAAAGAAGCTTACCATATATGTCAACGCGTTTCGGCCCTAATAAAGAAGATCTATCTCATCTTCTTAACTTAAGATTATAGCCGCTGTTATTATTCTATCCTATAGGTGTAGCTTAAATAGGTGCATGTATTTTCATACTAGCATAGATTAGGCACAACCCCACATAGAGTATATGTAGGCATTTGAAAGAGATAGGTCTTATTGTAATTGTGATTTTAAGTAATTCTGTTAATATAACCATGCACCCCCCCTCCTCACCTGCCACTTTGCATTACTATTACTGATGGAGAGTTTCAAATATTGAAATATTTTAATATTCTAATTTTTACATATTTTAATTATGTTTACAATCAATGTTCATTATCCTAATGTTTTTATCATGTTTATCATTTGAAAAATTTAATTATATTTTAATTATGTTTACAATCGATGTTCATTATCCCAATGTTTTTATCATGTTTATCATTCCAATGTTTTTTAGCCCTGGGTTGTCTCCATATAGGAGGCTATATGACAATGTTTATCTTAATAGGTTTTTTGATATTTCTATAGGGTTTATATATGATTTTTTATGACATTCCAGAAGACATTCTATACGTTTTTCCTAAATAGATATCTCTATAGGGACAGTGATATTATTGCTTACATTTTAGGACGCTTTTAGATTGTTATACTTTTTAAATAAGAATCTTCTATTTTATTTTATTGTATTCCTTAATAGTGTCATATCCACTATAATATTTATTACTTTGATGTCTTCCCTAAGTAGAATACATTTTTCATTCACTCGTCTTTTCTGTCAAAGAAGGGCCTAACAAGCAGCCTTACAATTTTCAAAAATAGCTAGTTACCTTAGGATAGATTAAGCCTATTTTCAGATCAGGCATGGTCAATCTAAATATATGACTGAAAATTGTTCTAGTCATTCACTCTTATATTGGTTTCCATGGTGATAAATGACTGAACACACACTTCCGGTTTGCCGATTTTAGGCAAATATTATTTTTCAAATATAAATGAAACAAATAAAAATGAACATGTACTTTATTTGAAACATAGCATGAATTTACCATGGAACTAGGAACATATATATAAAAATAGAATAAACTCAATAGTACTTCCAGGTCATCAGGAACAGGAAGTAGAGGTTATTTTTTTTACTTCCAGGTCATCAGGAACAGGAAGTAGAGGTTATTTTTTAGCGCCAAAACAACACTGGCACTTATTGGCCAGTAATAGCTATAAAAGGAGCTACCATGCTAATCCATCTATAGTCTTGATAAAGGCCCAGTTCTTAGGGCCGAAACGCGTTGACATATATGATAAGCTTCTTTTCAATTACTGACTAAGTTTGAATAGCAGTTTTGCACTATGTTATATTTGTTTTATTACAGGTATATCTTTGAATGAATTGATCCCTGAGACATAGGATCCATTTTTGTATTTTTTCATCGTTTACACACAGGAATAATTTTTAGGAGCATCTCTTCACATCTTGTATTCACATAAGGGTCACTTTATAAGTGTGTTATTCACTTTAACACATCCTAAATATTCATTTGGATTATTTTTTCACATTTATTCCTTTTTCATTTTTGTGTACACACATTTTTGATTATTCACGCCCACTTCATCACATCATCTTTTCAGGATTTTTTGGATATTCACTATAATTTTTTAAATTTGATTTGAAAACCACTACGTTTTTATTTTTTACACACTTCATCATTTCACCGTTTATCGAGGGATATATAAGGATAATTGTTTTAAAATAGATTCTTCATATTGGACATTCACTCTCTGGAAAGAATTTAAAGTTTGGGACCTACATATTTATGGACACCTACTCAGTAAATTGATGTTTTTATATATTTATATTTTTTATCCAACCATCAACCAGCTTATCAGTTAACAGCTGTTTTATTGTAATTTATTTTGTGATTAAGATTGTATATTGTTGTGGTTTTTAACCACATTTGTATTGTTTTTTATATAGATATATGCATATTTTATTGTTAATTTTAAGTGGATCCACTTTTGTATCTTGTTTGTATATTTTTTTTTGTTTTATAATCTTTTATTGAGGCAATATGGCAAACAAAGATACAGTTTCAAAAAGAATCATCATGGCAACATGCCCATTTGACATACAGCAGGAATTACATGAAGGATTAAACAAGCATGTCTTCACATCTATATAAGGTGTATTCTCTAGCCATGAACATTACCTCATTTTACATAAGTGCATTTATGATAGGACAGATACCACAAATTGAAACAACCAGCTCAGTGTAAGCCTAATTTCATTAACCAATTCGTAACAACTGCATGCTTGTAATTGTCCTTGCTATATTCAACAAAACTTATAACTAAATAACATTACACTTGAAAATGATCAGATAGAAGGTAGTTTATATACTTTTTAGTCACAAAACCCCCTCAAACTATTCAGGAACATGGATGCAGCATACCTCACTTGACAGGATATGGCCTGTCTTGGACCCCATGTGGTGGGAAGTAATGAGAGGTACATGTTGGGGTTTGAGCTACACGGGCCCTCAAAGGTCTCTTTAAATAAAAATATATTCTCTTTGGTAATATATGTAAAAGATTTAAGAGCTGTAATCTTAAATACATGTTTTGTCATAAGAGGTCTTATGCGGTATGAGATGGTATTTTGTGGCAAATATCCTGGGCATCTCCTACAGACCTTAACTGACCCATACTAGGTATTTAACTCCTATTCTGGCCTTATGTTGACAAAATACTCTGCATAGTGTCAAACCGCATAATGAGTATGGTAGAAATACTGAACAGTGATCACAACATATGCATCCATACACTTGCGCACACCCACACATGGATTTTTACAAACATATAACCAAGCATACAAAGCAACAAATAGAGGCATTCATAGAACTAACAACATTTGCAAACCTGAACCCATGCGCAGAGTAAATAAATAAAATTTGTACCTGGAACCGAAAAGTCAGAAGCCACTATCAGTTGGCAGAACATATAGTACAAGCTCAAATATTGCTGCTTTAAGCTCTCACAGACTCCTTACGGGCCTCTGGGCATTATATGATATGAGAACCCCACAACATTAAAACAGCTCAGTGAGAGATGAAAATCCCAACTTACAACTGGACTTCAATTGATATACCCAAGCTGCTTACTATAATACATATGCAGAGAACAAATATACCCTTAATATATGATATGAAGTGACGCAGGCGGCCTGTACACAACTTATGCTAAACTCTGATTACCCTCTGATATATAGTCAATATAATGGCAGTTATTCCCGGGTAACAAGTAACACAAGCTTCCTGCATATCTACCGCACCACACATCCAAAAACTATGGGGTACAAGAATTCAGCAGGGCAGTCTATGTAGTTGCGGTCTGCAATGTAATTACTACAGAGAAAGAGAGGCAGCATGTTAGGTTGTGGGGTTAAACCTTAGGAACTGAAGGCCACTAACTATAGGCCCAGGGGGGATTTCCATTGCTACATTGGGGGTTAATATTATACTGAAGCTAAGGAACGATACTGCAACAACTCTAACACAGCAAGGTGTCTATATTTAAGTAAAGTACAGTGTACTGGGTTAGCAACATAATACAGCCAATAATCCTGATTCAACAAGTTTTAAATGCAGAAGTATAGGTATGCAAACAAACCAGCAATAATATGTACAGCAACCCAATAGTATTTACAAAAAGACATAACATGGATATATATCTGAAATTCACAGCGTTACCTTGCTCTAAGCATTTTTTAATTTTACACGTGCGGGGGGGACATAATAAACGAAAGTACATATAGGCATGGTTCTAATAATCATAGGAGAACAGTTCAGATCAATTGCGCACTGTGAATGCTTAGTGTCAATCGGGTTACTAAGAGTATACTTAGCCCATAGTCCACCAGCGGGGAAAACAAATCTAGCCGATACCGGCTCTGAGGAGTCCGCAAAGTCCCAACCTGGTCAGCAGAACAATCTCAGCAGAGTCAATCCTTCCTCTCAGGACCCCCTGCTGTATTCGCCAATGTGATCTTGCGCCAGGGTGCTCTCCGGTAAGTGCCACCATGGTAGCTTGAATGAGCACAGGACTCTTCATGTCTGTGTGGACGCCAGTCTGCGACGGAGCATTCCGTCCTGCGGCTCTCGGCCCATATTCTTGAGCAGTGTGGAAGAGCAGCAGGTCTCTCTGTGAAGGGGCATCCCAAGCTGCGCCTGTCTCAGCATTTGGAGTGGTGTCTCCAGATTCAGTTGCTAATGGGCTGATGCCTGCTTGCCTCACACGCTGAATGTGCAGGGATTCAAAATGCCGGGACATCTGCCAATTGCCACGCTGCAGGGAGCAACCCCTCCTCTCAGCCATATGTGACTCATCGTCTTCTTCCTCTTCCATATTCTGGGTTCCTGCCAGTGCCATCAATCGATCAAATCGGCTGTGCATTTGCCGGTCGAATTCAGCAAATAAAGCCTGTATCTGGCATAATAGGAGGTCCCCCATATTCAGAAAATAGTGTATGGAGCTTTAGGTCAACTCTCAATGCAGGTAGCCTTAATTTACACTGCTTACCCGGTTTCCCGGGGGGGGGGGGTGCTGAGCCCTTTCTCCACCAGAGCCGCCAAAAGAGCCCAGCAGTCCAGTCTGGGAAAGTCTGATTTGTTCAATATATATATTATCCAACTCAGGGGATCATTAGTTCTATCGTAAGGCACAATTGCAGGCTGGATGGGTACACAATTTTCAGATAACAAGGCGGATTGTAAATCTAGATACAGAGCTTCCCAGTTTAGCGGCCATCTTGGGTCCAAGCCCGGACACGCCCCCCTTGTTTGTATATTTTAGCTATAAGTAGCTTATAAAATATTTTATATACCCCTATAGAATTTCAATATATTTTTTATTTAAATAATCTTGTCACTACTAGTGTCTTAGCCTTTTAGGAGGCGCTCTGTGTATTTATTTTTAGCACTACATTTACTTTAAAACTTAGTCAGACGCCAATCGTAGCTATGATTACGGCTATCGCCGTGTTTGTACTATCTGTTGTTGATATTGTTTGAACTGACTAAGTTTTAAAGTAAGCTAACGAGCTGAATAAAAGTTAAGTTTTATTTTATAGAAATTTTGCCTGGTGCCCCTCATTGATCGTTTGATTGTTTGCAAACTTTGTATCATAACATTAAGCTTACGTCCTTATAGGTAATAGGATATAGCATAGACAGGTTAACTTTTAAACTAAACTAGGAAGAGCTGTGTATACATGACCTCAGGAATAGGGTATAGTGAGATAAATTGATTAACCAGCTTATGGCTAAATACTTATATGTAACCTATTCAAAGTAATAATGAACACAGCCCTGACATCCATTTTGTTGAAGTGAGGATGTGAATTAATAGTGTCTCTGGTCAAAGTGTCATCTAAATAAATAATAGCCTAGCAATGAGTATCCATCCTGTTATACTAAAATAGATAACATAAACAAGGTAAAGTGACAGAAAATGCATAAAGATAAAAACCAAGGTAACCTCCATACTGTCACAAACGATCCCCTATCTCCCTCACTCGCTGAGGGACAAAGGAGTTATATCACTTATGTATGGACAGGAAAAAGTAATACCTCTGTCTAACTAGGTAAAGAAAGATGAGACTTCATTGTAATATAAAGCCATCTGTAGCTGAATGCAAATATACATAAAGAGTAGGTAGAATATCGGTAATAAGCTAAATATTATTATATAATATTTTGTGCGTGAGGGGGGAATTAATATATATATATATATATATATATATATATATATATATATATATATATATATATATATATATATATATATATATATATATATAGCTGTGTTGGGGGGGGGGAACAAGTATGACTGTGATATCATGGCTGTGCATGTTTAACCCCAACTATTAATCCCCCAGCATGTATATAAGTAAGGTAAATATATATCTTACTACAAGTATAGGACTCAGACTGCAGATATTTCTCATAAGCTAGTAAGTACCCATGACTATGTAAGTCATTCTAAAGGTTGGCATAAAATAAACATCTTGTGTCCGAGAGAATTATTAGATTATTTACCTCACAGCAGAAAACACAAATAAGTGTTAGGCTACAATATATATAACTATCCTAGGATGGTTAGCATTGATAGGTCTATGTTAAATATCTTGTCTGGACAAGGCACTATTCATCTAACTCAAATGCCCATTTTAGAAAGTGAAGCATGGGGAACAGGTATCATAATATATATCTGAATAATACACTAAAGGGCTAAGATAGCATGCTTAATTGAGAGCAGGAGGCTAGGTACTATGTGGAGATGAGCAGACACTCGGTTAGTGAATATAAACATGAGCTAAATACAACATATGAAATGTAGATAAACAAAACAACAAGAGTTGCTATAGTCTTATTTCTGCTAATTCTGCCCTCCCTCAACTGGGTCACCAGCAAAGGCCAAGAAGTTAACCAATGGCTCCCTCTCCTCAGCATACACTAAGGAGTATCGGTCATGGATGGCAGCCTATACATATGAAGTCTTATCAGAAAGGACACGCTAAGAACATAGTAGGGTACTAGGTTATAGCACATATTATGAGCCTAATCTAAATTAAAGGGATTACTAATCTAGTTTAACATAGAATTAGTAGTGATACACTTATGGGCAAAATGGGTAGTCTTATACATCAAGCAACACAGTTATCATGAGAGACTGTCATAGTATAGGGCTAGGCTCCCAATGTTTAAGAAGATGTAGTTCCATAAAAATCTCATAGTATATTTTCGGATAACACAGACCAGATGATCAATATTTGCATGGTTTCTGATCTATGCATATTATAATAACAAATTACCCCACACCAGTTCTCCTGAGGGGCATAAGGCTCATTTTGGCGTTTCGATGAAGTGGAACCCTAGATTGACTTAAAACTAGTGGTGTCATGTTGTTATTCTGAAAATGTCCAAATCTGGATCTGCCATGTCCCAGTGGTGAGAGCTTGTGTGCGGAGGTTTAGCAATGTTCTCCGGGGAGCTCTAGCCTTTTTCGCTGGGACATGTGTCCCTACAGGCTTCTGCGGCTTCTCTGGATCTTCTTGTGCGTCCACAGCATGTACGGAAAGATGCGCCTCATCTTCTGACTGTTCTCTCCCCTTCAAGACTTCTTTGCACTCACTCTCTCTCTGCACTATTTGTTTGACCCGCAGAGTTCTTAACAGAGCTGATAGGTGACGTTGGGGCCCAGCAACATCATCCCAGTTGTGTAGCAGGTTTTTGCCATTGGCAGGTATGGCTTTAGTGAGCACAACAATGAAGGACGTGGAGACTGTGTCCTGCAGCTCAGCCTTACAAAGCGCCTGGTGATGGTCCAGATGAGTGCATAGGTCCCTCAGAAGGGAGGTGAGTAACTCCGCCGTGATCGTCGGGTGCACCGAGATATGAGAATTTTCCACTATTTTGTCTCTATCTGAATTGGTTTGATAGAGAATGGCAGTAGTGGTCCGGAACGTATGAGTCCTAGGCTCTGGACCACCTTTAATTGCAAGTCTCTGTTATAGATCCCTGACTCAGCAGGGAAGTGTCACAAATTATGGTGATGACCTTTGATAGTGGCAGGATAATGCAGGAACTCAGTAAACTTCTGTACATTGCCCATGTGGTTGCCTCCAGGATCTGGCCTAGGAGTGCTGCATGGGCCTCAGTTATCAGTGACGCCGTGAGGAGAACTCTGGGGATACTTGGCCCTCAAGAGAGTAAGTTAGAGGTGACACCGACCTTCATAATAGGAGAATATGTCTTAAGAAAAGTAGTATGCCTTTCTTTTGGTGCTTTGTATCTTATCTATAGCTGGAGCTCAGAGCAGATGCGAATGTTCTCCTCGGCTGATGAATCTGCCCCCCCAAAAAAAAACATTAAATCTCTCTTCAGTTCTTACATGCATAAAACAAATTATGAGTTTACAAAATGACTTACTTGCCAAACAGCAAGAGACTACAAGACTTTAACACTATGTTTAATGCCTCAAATGAACAACCTCAAAATGTAGGAGAGGATCAAATAAATAACTTACTGTGCCAATCACACAAAACACTTTATAAAAACTCAAAGAGGTGGTGGAATTTACATTTTTTTCCAAAGATACCAACAAGACAATATGATACCCAGAGGGTTTAGGAAATAAATGTTCCCTGCATATGATCTCTAAAAACAGGAACACATTGATAGGCGGGAGAAAGCATTGACAACATGCAGCATGTAGCATTACTGGAAGAAGCCATATAAACCCACAATGATAACTTGAAAACATTTGAGAACTAAGATACATTTAACAGTCTTTACAAACAATACCAGGACAAACTGGATAAATTGGAGAATGAATTAATACAAAAGGCGACTATCTCAACTAAAGGGTATATAAGTGGCAAAAGAGATACAATACACACCCTCAAAATATCAACAAACCTCAGAATTTAATCCAATTCAATGAGAGTGAAATTGAGATATCAGAATCGGATACCTCCATAGATAGTATTAATTCTGAAATAATTATCCAACCCAGAACATATACCAGGTCTCAAATACAGGCACTTGATAATAGTAACAAAGCTACTCCATCTATCTCAACAGGAGCTTTTTTTAGGATCAGTAACAGATATACAGAGAACCCCTTTAATCAACAATACATCTCAAGAATCAAGACCCAACAAACGCAAAACACAAACAATACCCCCAAGGGAAACAAGAAGGAGGTAACTGAGCCCCTTCTCCAAGACAAGAATGGGAACTTAAAAATCATAAATCTTACCCAACATGCCCTCAACAAAGACCATATTTCAAGTCTATCTAAAGGTCTGATCTTCTGTCCCATGAACAATTTAAATGAATTTGAAGTGGTCAAGGATGTAAATCTATTTACTAGGAAACATTTACTTAAAAAACATTATGCTTAGAAAGAATTAGGCAATTACTGGACAATATGAGACCAATCAGCCTTGCAAGACCTGCAAGAATTGTTACAAGACAATGCATCAGAAATGTGCCCATAGACCCAGTAGGGACAAAAAATAAGGAATAAATCTAAATATATTCCCCCAAGCAGTCTATCACCAGAAATACAGGTATTTAACCAAATAGTATGTCAAACAATAGAAGAACTACCTGAGTATAGACCCACTTCTAATCTGACCAGACAATAACAAAAGGCACTACATGAGATTCAAACTTGGCAAGACACAATTATAAAGCCCTCGGACAAGGGTGGAACCATAGTCCTGTGGGACAAAGATATGTATCTGGAAGAAGCCATTAAACAATTTAAAAATTATCAGTGTTACATGAAATTATTTGGCAACCCAACCCCGATTTTCCTTGAAAGGTACAACAAAATTGTTGATAAAGCCTATAAAGACCAAATAATCAATACAACTAAAAAAACAATTTCTAATTCAATCACATCCTACTACGGCTACATTTTATCTTATTTCCAAGATACATAAGGACATTCATAAACCTCCCAGAAGACCTATTGTCTCTGGTAATAACAGTCTCACAGAGAAGCCAAGTCAATATATTGATCAAAGGCTGAGGGAATACCTATACACTTTGCCTTC
Organism: Bombina bombina; assembly: GCF_027579735.1. NCBI lineage: Eukaryota > Metazoa > Chordata > Amphibia > Anura > Bombinatoridae > Bombina > Bombina bombina. The sequence goes on along the minus strand of NC_069501.1, from coordinate 877,422,923 downwards.
ATATGTCAAGGACACATTGGAAGTACTTAAAAAAATAGAAAACTTAACATACAGTAGTCTCCAAACTCAATCCTTGTTACAGCAGATGTAGAATATCTCTACACCAATATTAAACATCATCTTGGTGAGCAGGCAGTTTCATATTTCCTAGCTTCTAATGTAACTGACCATTACGATCACAATCAGTTCATTAAACAACTACTATATTTTATCTTACATCACAACTACTTTACATTCAAAGACCACTTCTATTTACAGACCCAAGGTACAGCAATGGGCACAGCATGTGCACCCACATATGCAAACTTATTCCTGGGGTGGTGGGAGAACAGTACTGTCTTTTCAGACACCAATGATATATACACAAAGTACATCCCACTGTGGATTCGCTATATAGATGACATCCTGTTTATTTGGGAAGGTTCAGTTTACACACTAATGACAACAATCTCAATCTGAAACTCACGTATGAATACAGCTATCAAAAAGTGAATTTCCTAGATTTAGAGATACAAGTTGACCAACAAGGACAAGTAAACACTACACTATATAGGAAGGCCACAGCCACAAACACCATATTACACCATAGAAGTGCCCATGCCCCCTGTACTCTGAGTGCCATTCCAAAAGGAGAATTTACAAGACTAAGACAAAACTGTTCAGATATAATAGTATATAAACAGGAAGTGAAGAAACTTTCTAGTAGACTACAAGACAGAGGGTACAGTAAACGTTCAATCAAAAAGGCAAACACACAAGTCATTAAATTTAAAATGGAACTTCAAACTTTGTTACAACCAAGTCAGAAAACAGTGGATAACAAACCAAGACTAATCACAACATTCAACCCCCAAATAAAACAAATCACAAAAGTGATAAATGACAATTGGCACATTTTATTAAATGATCCTCTACTAATTAGCCAGATTAGTAATAGGGTATCCACTGGATACAAAAGACCAAAACATTTGAAAGACACTTTGGTTAAAAGTCATTATATTCATAAACCAAGAAAAGTGAGTCAATCCACAGGCATGTTACAATGTGGAACATGTAGTACATGCCCAAGAGTATGGAAAATCAAAGAAATCCATGATAAATATGGAAAAAAACACCTACTATCAGCCCATTTATCCTGTACTACAATAGGAGTAGTCTATGCTCTACAATGCCCATGCAAATTATTCTATGTCGGTATGAAATCACAACAAGTAAGAACAAGGGTAATGGAACATAGTAGAAATATCCGGAATGCCAAGAAAGACTTGGAAAAAAGCAAAACCATAACAAGTGTAGCAAAACACTTCTACCAGAAACATAATAGTAATGACCATTTGCTAAAATTAACAGTCTTACAACAGGCAACTCTGGGTATAAGAGGAGGTGACATTGAACAAACCCTACTGAGAATGTAATGTAAATGGGTACACCTACTGAATAGCATCAAATAGTGATGTTGCAAACCTAAAATTTTGCGTTTGCGAACGGCGAACGCGAACTTCCGCAAAAGTTCGCGAACCGGCGAACCGGGCGAACCGCCATAGACTTCAATAGGCAGGCGAATTTTAAAACCCACAGGGACTCTTTCTGGCCACAAAAGTGATGGAAAAGTTGTTTCAAGGGGACTAACACCTGGACTGTGGTATGCCAGAGGGGGATCCATGGCAAACTCCCATGGAAAATTACATAGTTGATGCAGAGTCTGGTTTTAATCCATAAAGGGCATAAATCACCTAACATTACTAAATTGTTTGGAATAACGTGCTTTAAAACATCAGGTATGATGTTGTATCGTTCAAGTAGTGTAAGGGTTTTTTTTTTTTTTAAATGTACACTACTGTTTTAGCAGATATGACTTGCACTGGTGTGACACTGTGCCCTGGCAGGACCTGGAGCGCACACGTGTAAGGGAAACTGACTGCTATTATTTCACAATAAAAAAGGTTTGTTTTTTTTAAATGCATGTACACTACTGTTTTAGCAGATATAACTTGCACTGGTGTGACACTGTGCCCTGGCAGGACCTGGAACGCACACGTGTGAAGGAAACTAACTGCTATTATTTCACAGTAAAAAAAGTTTTTTTTTTTTTTTTTTTAAATGTACACTACTGTTTTAGCAGATATGACTTGCACTGGTGTCACACTGTGTCCTGGCAGGACCTGAAACGCACACGTGTGAAGGAAACTGACTGCTATTATTTCAAATTAAAAAAAGGTTTTTTTTTTTTTTAAATGTACACTACTGTTTTAGCAGATATGACTTGCACTGGTGTCACACTTTGCCCTGGCAGGACCTGAAACGCACACGTGTGAAGGAAACTGACTGCTATCATTTCAAATTAAAAAAAGTTTTTTTTTTTGTTTTTTTTAAATGTACACTACTGTTTTAGCAGATATGACTTGCACTGGTGTCACACTATGCCCTGGCAGGACCTCAAACGCACACGTGTGAAGGAAAATTACTGCTATTATTTAAAATTAAAAAAAGTTTTTTTTTTATTTTAAATGTACACTACTTTTTTTAGCAGATATGACTTGCACTGGTGTCACACTGTGCCCTGGCAGGACCTCAAATGCACACGTGTGAAGGAAAATGACTGCTATTATTTCAAATTAGAAAAAGTTTTTTTTTTAAATGTACACTACTGTTACACCAGATATGAGTGGTGGGTTTGGCCAAGTGGGCACAGTATGCGCTGTGAGCCTGAGCTGGCAGGCAGGCTGCAATTAGATTACACCGGGAAAAAAAAAAGCAAACTGATGTTCTAGCACTAAAAAGGGCTTTTTGGGTTGCTGTCCTTACAGCAGAGATCAGATGAGTCCTTCAGGACTGTAGTGGACACTGAATACACTAGTCTAGCTATCGATTCCCCTATTAAATCAGCAGCAGCTACACTGTCCCTCCTCTCACTAAGAATGCAGGCTCCGAATGAATCTAAAATGGATGCTGTCCAGGATGTGGGAGGGTCTGGGAAGTAGTGTCTGCTGCTGATTGGCTGGAATGTGTCTTGTGACTGTGAGCTACAGGGTCAAAGTTTACTCAATGATGACGAATAGGGGGCGGATCGAACATCGCATATGTTCGCCGTCCGCTGTGAACGCGAACATGCTATGTTTGCTGCGAACTATTTGCGGCAGAATTGTTTGCGACATCACTAGCATCAAACCGTATGGGCTGAATGACTATAACAACTATAATGTATATCTGTAAAACAATTATTCTTGTATCAGATCATTGTTATTTAAATAAATCTAATAGCATTTTAAATATCACAAGTTACAATCTACAAGAACATTGGTAGAAAAACTATTGGAGATAACAGGATAGGATCTTGGAGATAATACATAACCTATCAATATTAACACTCATTATAATTTTCACAGGAAGTCAGAAAGCAAGTCATTTATATATAAAAAAATATAAAGCTGCTTTATATCTAAACATAAGCATGTTAGTAAGCACAAGCCCACACGCTATAAGAGTATACTCACACCCAATAATGTATATCTTAGATTAATATATTCTCACAAAAGCTGAAAATAGCAGCTCACACTTTAGACAGAAATTTAATGTATTACATTTGAAAACAGGAACAAATCTTGCACAATAATTTTTTAAGTCAATTTTGTATTCACTATTGACACAAAACAGTTTGTTTTCACTTTGAAGTCACATTTTTTGTTGTGTATTTTAAATGTACAATTTGCTGCAGTATTTCTATACATTAACACTTGGCAATGCAGCCCAAGTACCTAATATCTCAAAACTCATTAGATCATCATAAATAACATACTGTATCCAGCAATATGTCATGTGGAAGCCACAGTTGGAACCCTGTCATAATTAAAATCAGAAAGGACAATGCCTAAAATTGGCTTAAATGTAACAGCAGTAACAAATAAAAGGAGGAAAAGAACATGTCTTTAAATAATCAGACTAGACACCTTTTCAGTATGTGAATAATAAAAATCAATCGTTGATCTTTGATCTTAGGTATAATTCCGGATTATATTCACATAACCATTACATAACTGTTATAGATATCGTACATTTTAGGCACAATCAAATATTGTAATACAAGATATTAAATGATATTCTGATACAAGGGTAAATTGTAAAATCAACAAAACAGAACATGCTGTTTATTGACACTCTGGGGGGTAGTTATCAACGCGTCTACTTTACCTGTCTTCGCCGGCCCAATACGCCCGCCTAAGCTCGCCTCACATCGCCGCCGCGGACCTGCAAAAATTCGCCTAAGTTATCAAAAAAGCTGTCAAAAAGCTGCGCACCAAGTACGGGGCGATGAGCAGTGGACTGTGAGAGTTATCACTCATCCGATCTCGCTGCTCTTCGGCTTTTCTATAGCTTTCTTGCTAGCCTGTCACTAAGCACCCACACTAAACTACACTGTTCTACCCCCTATACCGGTGCCCCCGGAGCCCCCCGCAACTCAATAAAGTTACTAACCCCTAAACCGCCGCTCCTAGACCCCGCCGCAAGTCTTATAAATGTATTAACCCCTAAACCGCCGCTCCTAGACCCCGCCGCAACTCTTATAAATGTATTAACCCATAAACCGCCGCTCCCGGACACCTCTGCCACCTACATTATACCTAGTAACCCCTATCCTGCCCCCCTATACCGTCGCCCTCTATAATAAAGTTATTAACCCCTATCCTGCTGATCCCGCACTTCGCCGCAACTAAATAGTTTAACCCCTAAACCGCCGCTCCCTGACCCCGCCGCAACCTATATTATATTTATTAACCCCTATCCTGCCCCCCCTACACCGTCGCCACCTATAATAAATTTATTAACCCCTATCCTGCCCCCCACTACACCGCCGCCACTGTAATAAAATTATTAACCCCTAAACCTAAGTCTAACACTAACCCTAACACCCCCTAACTTAAATATTAATTAAATAAATCTAAATAATATTTCTATTATGAACTAAATTAATCCTATTTAAAAATAAATACTTACCTTTAAAATAAACCCTAATATAGCTACAACAAAAATAATAATTATATTGTAGCTATCTTAGGATTTATTTTTATTTTACAGGCAAATTTCAATTTATTTTAACTAGGTACAATAGCTATTAAATAGTTATTAACTATTCAATAGCTACCTAGATAAAATAAAGAGAAATTAACCTGTAAAATAAAAACTAACCTAAGTTACAATTACACCTAACACTAAACTATACTTAAATAAATTATTCCTATTTAAAACTAAATACTTACCTGTAAAATAAACCCTAAGATAGCTACAATATATTTAATAATTACATTGTAGCTATCTTAGGATTTATATTTATTTTACAGGTAACTTTGTATTTATTTTAGCTAGTTAGAATAGTTATTAAATAGTTATTAACTATTTAATAACTACCTAGCTAAAAGAAATACAAAATTACCTGTAAAATAAATCCTAACCTAAGTTACAATTAAACCTAACACTACACTATCATTAAATTAATTAAATAAATTACCTACAAATAACTACAATTAAATACAATTACATAAACTAACTAAAGTACAAAAAATAAAAAAAGCTAAGTTACAAAAAATAAAAAAAATAAGTTACAAACATTTTAAAAATATTACAACAATTTTAAGCTACTTACACCTAATCTAAGCCCCCTAATAAAATAACAAACCCCCCCAAAATAAAAAAAATGCCCTACCCTATTCTAAATTAAAAAAGTTCAAAGCTCTTTTACCTTACCAGCCCTTAAAAGGGCCTTTTGTGGGGCATGCCCCAAAGAATTAAGATCTTTTTCCTGTAAAAGAAAAATACAACCCCCCCAACATTAAAACCCACCACCCACATACCCCTAATCTAACCCAAACCCCCCTTAAAATAACCTAACACTAATCCCCTGAAGATCATCCTACCTTGAGTCGTCTTCACTCAGCCGAGCAGCGATGGAACCGAAGAGCAGTCCCAGAGCGGCAGAAGTTATCCTCCAAGCGGCGCTGAAGAAATCTTCCATCCGATGAAGTGATCCTCCAAGCGGCGCTGAAGAAGTCTTCCATGCAGGCGATGTCATCTTCCAAGAGGCGCTGAAGAAGTCTTCTATCCGGGCGATGTCATCTTCCAATCGGGGTCTTCAATCTTCATCCCGCCGACGCGGAACATCCTTCATTACCGACGGACTACCGACGAATGAAGGCTCCTTTAAGGGACGTCATCCAAGATGGCGTCCCTTCAATTCCGATTGGCTGATAGGATTCTATCAGCCAATCGGAATTAAGGTAGGAAAAATCTGATTGGCTGATTGAATCAGCCAATCAGATTCAAGTTCAATCCGATTGGCTGATCCAATCAGCCAATCAGATTGAGCTCACATTCTATTGGCTGATCGGAACAGCCAATAGAATGCAAGCTCAATCTGTTTGGCTGATTGGATCAGATTTTCCCTACCTTAATTCCGATTGGCTGATAGAATCCTATCAGCCAATCGGAATTGAAGGGACGCCATCTTGGATGACGTCCCTTAAAAGAGCCTTCATTCATCGGTAGTCTGTCGGTAAAGAAGGATGTTCAGCATCGGCGGGATGAAGATTGAAGACCCCGATTGGAAGATGACATCGCCCGGATAGAAGACTTCTTCAGCGCCTCTTGGAAGATGACATCGCCCGGATGGAAGACTTCTTCAGTGCCGCTTGGAGGATCACTTCATCGGATGGAAGATTTCTTCAGCGCCGCTTGGAGGATAACTTCTGCTGCTCCGGGTCTCCTCTTCGGTTCCATCGCTGCTCGGCTGAGTGAAGACGACTCAAGGTAGGATGATCTTCAGGGGATTAGTGTTAGGTTATTTTAAGGGGGGTTTGGGTTAGATTAGGGGTATGTGGGTGGTGGGTTTTAATGTTGGGGGGGTTGTATTTTTCTTTTACAGGAAAAGGAGTTGAATTCTTTGGGGCATGCCCCACAAAAGGCCCTTTTAAGGGCTGGTAAAGTAAAAGAGCTTTGAACTTTTTTAATTTAGAATAGGGTAGGGCATTTTTTTATTTTGGGGGGGGGTTGTTATTTTATTTGGGGGCTTAGATTAGGTGTAAGTAGCTTAAAATTGTTTTTTAAATGTTTGTAACCTATTTTTTTATTTTTTGTAACTTAGCTTTTTTATTTTTTGTACTTTAGTTAGTTTATGTAATTGTATTTAATTGTAGTTATTTGTAGTTAATTTATTTAATTAATTTAATGATAGTGTAGTGTTAGGTTTAATTGTAACTTAGGTTAGGATTTATTTTACAGGTAATTTTGTATTTCTTTTAGCTAGGTAGTTATTAAATAGTTAATAACTATTTAATAACTATTCTAACTAGCTAAAATAAATACAAAGTTACCTGTAAAATAAATATAATTCCTAAAATAGCTACAATGTAATTATTAATTACATTGTAGCTATCTTAGGGTTTATTTTACAGGTAAGTATTTAGTTTTAAATAGGAATAATTTATTAAAGTATAGTGTAGTGTTAGGTGTAATTGTAACTTAGGTTAGTTTTTATTTTACAGGTAAATTTCTCTTTATTTTAGCTAGGTAAGCTATTAAATAGTTAATAACTATTTAATAGCTATTGTACCTAGTTAAAATAAATTGAAAGATGCCTGTAAAATAAAAATAAATCCTAAGATAGCTACAATAAAATTATTATTTATATTGTAGCTATATTAGGGTTTATTTTAAAGGTAAGTATTTAGTTTTAAATAGGATTAATTTAGTTCATAATAGAAATATTATTTAGATTTATTTAATAAATATTTAAGTTAGGGGGGTGTTAGGGTTAGTGTTAGACTTAGGTTTAGGGGTTAATAGATTTATTACAGTGGCGGCGGTGTAGTGGGGGGCAGGATAGGGGTTAATAAATGTATTATAGGTGGCGACGGTGTAGGGGGGCAGATTAGGGGTTAATAAATTTAATATAGGTTGCGGCAGGGTCCGGGAGCGGCTGTTTATGGGTTAATACATATATTATAGTTGCGGTGGGCTCCGGGAGCGGCAGTTTAGGGGTTAATACATATATTATAGTTGCGGTGGGCTCTGGGAGCGGCGGTTTAGGGGTTAATACATATATTATAGTTGCGGTGGGCTCCGGGAGCGGCAGTTTAGGGGTTAATACATATATTATAGTTGCGGTGGGCTCCGGGAGCGGCAGTTTAGGGGTTAATACATATATTATAGTTGCGGTGGGCTCCGGGAGTGGCGGTTTAGGGGTTAATTTGTATAGAGTAGCTTGCGGTGGGCTCCGATAGCGGCGGTTTAGGGGGTAATAACTTTATTTAGTTGCGGCGGTGTAGGGGGGACAGATTAGTGGTGTTTAGACTTGGTTTACATGTTAGGGTGTTAGGTGCAGACATCTCCCATAGGAATCAATGGGATGTCTGGCAGCAGCGAACTTGTACTTTCGCTATGGTCAGACTCCCATTGATTCCTATGGGATCCGCCGCCTCCAGGGTGGCGGTTTGAAAACCAGGTACGCTGGGCTGGAAAAGTGCAGAGCGTACCTGCTAGTTTTTTGATAACTAGCAAAAGTAGTCAGATTGTGCCGCACTTGTGTGCGGAACATCTGTAGTGACGTAAGAATCGATCTGTGTCGGACTTTCCCCGGCGGATCGAAGTTTACGTCACAAAATTCTACTTTTGCCGGTCTCTAGCCTTTGATAACTAAGGCGATTCAGCCTCGCCCACAAATACGCTGCAGAATTCCAGCATATTTGAGGTTGACAGCTTGATAACTAGGCCCCTCTTACTAACCAAAGAATACATATCCCAATGACCAATTTTATCAAGGAGGTGTATCATATAAGCCTGGCCCTAGCCGCCCGTGCACCCTCTCTGAGGAGAAATGCTGTGTCAAGGGCTCCTTAGTTTTAACTTGCTCTCCTGTTGTTACAAATAGAAAATTCAACCTTAAAAACTGTCAATGGTTATCATAAGATTTATCAAATAATTATCTTGAGGCCGTCTCGTTATAGTACCTGGCTGGATACCCGATATTGCAGCAGTTTATATTTAACAGCTACCAAGTAGTAACCTATATCGTAACTTATCAATTCGTAAGAATTTCAGCACTGGCTGGGTAACACGTACTAAATTACGGAGGGCTCACAGACACAACCTATTGGAATAAGAATAATAGCAAGCCAGGCAATTGGTGTTTGCAACTTATAGATATAATGCTCAATAGATGTTGCAGATACCAGTAAAAGCTACATCATACTCACAGCTACGGTGTGACTATTCAGTCTAAATATAGAACTATCTGTTTGATAAGCTACTTACCTATGGTAAATAAGTAACTCTTTTGCAATTTTTGGACCGTTGTAACTCCTAAATGTAAAACACAAGTCTCCCGTAACATACTCAGTGTGTTTCAGTGCACACATAAACAGCATTACAAATTGCACAAGTGCTAAAGGATATATCCATAAGATAATATAACAAACCAATATATCGACTTACCTGCCATTGAGATATTTAATTGTGACCCAGTATTTTTGGATCTATTAGTTCAGTACATAAGTAACTAAGCAACTTTCAGCAGTATTACCCCCTATTACAGAGGAGGCTAATACTTAGTTGTATTTACAAACAAGCCAAACAAGGCTAAGTGATTCAATAATAGTACAACAAACTTCAAGATCAAAATAATTCAACTATAATGGATCCTTTTGATACCATTTGCCTGAAGCATACGTTATTAAACAAAACATTATACACAGGAGAAGTGTTTTTAATTTCAGTGTGGGCAGCAGAAAACCAGTAATACTTGCTGTCTTTTCAATAAATAAGAATAAAAGTTATTTTTTATTTTTCTGTGTATCTTACTTTGACCAAGCATCACAGTAACAGTGCATAAAAGCATACCTTTTTGACATACTCACACACAGTGAGCTATGTCTGTTTTGATATAAAACAAATGTCACTTAAAACTTAAAATCAAGTTACAGCAATAACACTTCAAGCAAATCATTACAGCGTCAGATTTCTTAGCTAAGAAACACTGCTACACACACAGTTAATGAAATTTGTAGCCTGATTAATTACCAGTCAGAAAACACAGATAAAAAAAGCACCAAGGCCAGCTTTTTGTAGCGGTTGCTTACAAATACACAAACTTATATCAACTTGCATTCCTTAAGCAATTTTAACATACATCAAACTTTTGGTGACACAGGAAATACATTTTTTTTTCCATTTTCCATTTTTTATTGATTATATCAAAACTTACAATATAATGAAGTTACAATGGTTAACATTCAGTAATAAAACAATGTGGTAATATTATTTTTATGGTTGCAATTATAGTCATAATCATTTTAATGGAATGATCCATACTATTACACATATCAAACCCTTGTCATTTATTCTATTGAATATGTATATTCTTCCCATATAAATTTAATAGAGTAATATTCCTCCATCCTATGTAGCCCATAGTAATGATACTTTTCTAGAGATAACACCATGTTTACACACTCATACCATTCCTTTATTGAGGGAATTGATTCTTTTTTCCATAATCGGGGTATTAACTGTTTTGAACAATTTAACATAATGTATAGGAGCGTTGATCTCAGGTTACAATTCATTTTAACTGGCTTATGAAATAGCCATGTCAAAGGGTCTAAGGGAATAATGGTATGTATTAATTTGTTTATCTCTCTGATTATGGACTGCCAGTATTCACCCATTTTGGGACATTCCCACCATATGTGTAGAAGTGAGCCTACCTGACCACATCCTCTCCAGCAGTTGGCAGTTGTCGTTGGGTATATCTGGGCTACTCTCTGGGGTGTGTAATACCATCTACTAAGTAATTTCATATTAGTTTTGCGGAATCTCATAGAGGAGGTCGAGGAATTCATCTTAGAGATGATAGCTATCCATTCTTTTTCAGAAGGTTTTGTATTCAACTTCCCATTTCTGTGTGTATGTGGGAAGTGTGCGGTAAGTTCCCTGTGTGATTAATTTATATGAGATAGATAAGTGTCCTTTAGTTACAATTGTCAGGTAGCAGAGAGACTCAAACGGGGTAAGTGGCCTGCTAATTTTAGTTTTTTTCAGGATGTGAGGCTATTGTGTGAGCTAGTTGATGATACTTAAACCACTGGTCAAAATGTGGTATGCCTAGGTTGAGTAATTCTACCCTTGGGTGTAGTCTGCCATTGTCAAGTACTGTATGATAGGGTATTAGTGAGTGTACAGAGTGTATCGAGTTTAGGGTGTCGTTTTTCTCATTATCAAAGATATGATTTGCAAGGAATGGTGTTAATGTGGAAGGGTTAAATGAGATTGTGGAATCTTTTTTAAGCACCCTATCCCATTGTTTGAGTGTTTCATTAGTGAGCTTAGAAGTAGTAGGTAATGCCTTCCGTTGTGATGCTGGTAACCAGCAAGTATTACCAAGATTAGCGGATTTGGCCATATCTTTTTCCAATACTACCCATTCCTTATTGTTTTTGTGTCTGCACCAGTTAAGGATGTGTACGAAATTAGCTGCTAATTTGTATAATGTTAAATTTGAGACTCCCAGTCCTCCTCTCTCGTTGGACATATACATCGTCTTCATCGACACTCTAGTCATATGTATGGACCAGATATGGGTGTTAATAGAATTCTGTAGAGACTGCATATAATGTTCAGGTATGGGAATAGGCAATGCCTGTATTAGGTAGAGTATCTTTGAGAGAATCATCATCTTAATAGCACTTATTCAGCCCAACCATGACATAGATTTGTATGTCCAATCATGAAGTTCCTGCTTAACTCTTTGATGTAGTGGCAAAATATTTAAAGTAAATAATTTATCTTTATCGCCAGATATTTGTATCCCTAGGTATTTGATAGAAGTAGTTTGGTGTTTGTAGGAAAATGTTTGCTGTATTTGCTGTATGAGATATCAAGTATTATTTAAGCTGAGAAATTCCGATTTGGATTCATTGATTTTAAAGTAAGAAACCCTGCTATATCTGGAAAATTCTGCAGATAGCGCTGTCAGTGATTGTAATGGGTTTGAAAGGGTAAGCATGACATCGCCAGCATATAATGCCCTTTTATACTCTCTATTGTGTATAGTAATACCCGAGATGTCAGAATTCTGCCGTATGTTTGTCGCTAGAGCTTCCATAGCCATTACAAATAAAATGGGTGACAAGGGCATGACGTTTACCATTCAAAATTTTAATTGGTGAAGATAGTGGGGCATATGTATCAAGCTCCGTATGGAGCTTGATGCCCCGTGTTTCTGGCGAGCCTGCAGGCTCACCAGAAACAGCAGTTATGAAGCAGCGGTCACAAAGACCGCTGCTCCATAACTAACAGACATCGCCACAATACAACCCGATCGAGTACGATTGGGTTGATTGATACCCCCCTGCTGGTGGCCGATTGGCCGCGAGTCTGCAGGGGGCGGCGTTGTAAACTGCTGGTGCAATGCTGAATATGGCGAGCATATTGCTCACCGTATTCAGCGAGGTCCGGCGGACCTGATCCGCAGTGTCAGATCAGGTCCGCCAGACCTTGATACATATGCCCCACTGAGTCATTCAAGCGTATTTTAGCTGTGGGGTATCGGTACAGGGCAAATATTTTCTCGATTATAAGCGGCCCAAATCCAAATTTATGTAAGGTGGCCTTTAAGAAATCCCAATTCAGCCTATCAAAGGCTTTTTCCGTGTCTATAGATAATAGTATTGTTGGTATATTCATTGTGGAAACATAATCTATAAGATTAATTATTTTAGTGGTATTATCCCTGGCTTCTCAATTTGGCGTAAAGCCTGCCTGATTGGTGTTGATTATTAGGGGGAGTATGTTATTTATGCGGGCATCTATTATTTTTGCAAACAGCTTTGTGTCTACATTAAGTAGTGATATAGGTCTGAAATTAGCTGGGGTGCTGGGAGGTTTCCAAGTCTTGGGAAGAACTGTTATATGGGCTTCTACCATATTCTGGGGAAATGGGCTATCTTTATTTATTTTGTTGAAGAGAGTCAGAAGGAATGGGACTAAGATGTCCTGAAAGGTTTGATAATAACGAGCTGAGAATCCGTCTGGGCCTGAACTCTTACCCCCTTTCAGGTTTTTAATGGTATGGAATAGTTCTGTCTTAGAGATCTGGACATCTAGCTCCGCCTTTTGCTCATCATTTAATGTGGGGAGATTAGTGCTATCTACATATGAGGATATGTTAGATGCTAAATCTACTTGAGAACTGGAATTATTTAGATTATAAAGCTTATTATAATACTCCCTAAATTGTGCGGTTATTGCCGGGGTTGTATGGATTTTTTGTGTCTTGGAAATATGTAGTTCGTGTATATGAGATTTAAGTTTTTTAGCTTTCAGTTATCTGACCAGCATTTTCCCTGCCCTATTACCTTCATAGAAAAATCTTTGCCTATATTTTTGAGCGATGGTCTGTTGTTCCTGAGCAAGTAACTCTTTGAGTTGGTATCTACATTTTTGTAATCTATGTAGAATGTGAGGGTCTATAGGTTTCCTCTTGTGTTGTAATTCTAGATTTGAGAGTTGTGTGGTAAGTTCGGTGTAGCGTTGCCTTTCTATCTTTTGTTTTTGAGCTTTATATTTTATAAATTCTCCTCTCATATAACATTTGTGTGTTTCCCACAGAATTATATCATCTACTTCAACAGAATTGTTTATTTCAAAGAAGTCTCTAAGTGATCTAACTAGTCTCTCCCTCCTGTCTTCAGAGTCCCAAGAGGGAGTCGTCTAATCTCCATTGGAATTCAGAATTCCTAGTGTTAGGCCAATGTAATTGTATAAGCATTGCAGAATGGTCTGACCAAGTATGTTAAGCCTGTTTGATTAATAAAGAAATAGTCTAAATGGGTGTAATTCCTAAAAGGGGCTGAGAAAAGGGTGTAATCTTGTTTTTCACCATTGAAATACCGCCAGGTATCAAAAAGATTATGTTCTCTAAATGCTTTCCATAAAAAGCAAGCTGTTTTTAGGGACGCCCCCGATTTGGGGTTTGAACTATTTGTGGTTGGATTGGAAAATTAAAATCTCCTCCCAATATGATAATTCCTCTAAAGAAATCCAAAATCTTTTGAAACATCATTTTGAAAAAAGGGATTTGTTTATTGTTCGGTGCATATATATTTATGTGTCTCACTGGGCTTCCGAATAGGAGACCAAAGACCCCCAAGAACCTACCTTCTCTATCTTTAGAAGTCTGTATATGCTGAAAAGCTGTGTTTTTATTCATAAGGATACTGACCCCTCTTCTTTGTTTGTGTGAATGAATTATGATATTGCTGTGTATAGTCTTAACCATTGTATTTGGGTTCCCTATGTTTTTTGTAATGTGTTTCTTGTAAAAAAACGATATTTGTTCTGCAGCTATACAGATCTGCTAGTGCTGCTGAGCGTTTTTGGGGTGAGTTAAATCCCTTTACATTCTGAGATATGATATTTAAATTATTTGTCATGATACTTGTTGTGAGTGGGATGGGAAAATGTGAGGTCATTGTTTATGTTGGGAGATTGAACAATCTTGGTATATCTTATAACAACAACCTTCCAGTTTCAATGTCATATTGAATGATATGTGATAACCTGATTTATAACTACAGCAATGGTGTATACCCTCTAGAACCTGGGATGTTATAGTACAATATTTAACCACAATTTTAACAGAACAAACAATTAGTATAACATATAAAACAAAAACAAATGTATTTCGTGTAAACATTTTCTGAGTTTCAGAATTAATATGAGAACCAACACAGTACTTAGGGGTCATTTATAGGGTGACCTTTAAAATAAAGTTATTGCATGTATTTAAGACATTCAGCAATATTTTAGTACTCATAGTTACTGATCCTCTGGTTCCGAGTCAGAATCCTCTTTGTCTGGGAGTACTTGATTTGGTGGTTTAATTAGTCTCTGTTCTCTCGGTCCCCCAGGGGAATTGGGCATTGCTTTCCCTTTTTTCTTTTGTGACGAGACAATGTCCCACAGTTTTTCTTGTGATTTTCTTTGGGGTCTTGTTCCTTCTTTGTCTGTACTTATTTGCGGCATAAGAATAGTCGGTGGCTCCAAATCTAGCAATCTGCAAAATTGTTCCACTTCCGACGGACGGGAGCAGAAAAGCCTTTTATTATTGTGAAGTACCTGTAGTTGGAAAGGAAATCCCCATCTATTAGGAATTTTTTTTTTTTTAAGAATCAAAGTTTTTTATTGAGGAATACCAGATATACAAAGGTAACATACAATAAACATTTGACATAGGATTGAAACACGTCACCTCTGAAGCTTTGTCAAGCCATTAACCTCTAGCATAACATGAAGTAAACACATTCTGGCATTACCTCTTTTTCATTTTGTTTCCTATGTTATATCACAAAAAGGGGAGAAAAAAAACCATTCACAATTGAAATATCCATAACAGCTTGTACATCCTATGGTATTGTAGACTAAATATGACATAAAGATGTATTTGGGTTCCATATAGGTAAAAAAAGGGATATAAGAAAAACTTATAACAGTAGATTAACAATTGCGGATAAACACCGCTTATTTGTTCACTTGCAGTAAGGGTGAACAGTAGCTATAGGTGAGGGCGGGGGGCGGAGCCATAAACTATATTGGAGCTAACACATTTCCCAGGTTGTTATCATTATGGCTTATCTTGATAAGTATACTCAGGTGGGACCCTAATAAAAGTCCCTGGACTTTTGTGTATAGAATGAACAAGATTACATTCTGGATCAGTTGTTCTCAAAGAGGTGTATTAGGATATGGACACTATGAGATATAAGACAAATGATAGCATACATGGTAATTGGGGAGGGGAGCTATTTAGAATATCAGAATAGTAAAGTGGAGGGGATAAATGTAGGTCATATTACATGGTTAGAAAAGAAGAGTGGGTCCCAGATGGGATGCTTTACTGTGTATGTGGGTAAATAAGAAGAGCAGGGTTATCTTAAGTTATATAATAGGACTTATCTGTTACATATGATATAAATAAAATAGCCCTAAATACAATAGGGGAGTTCCAGCGTCTATTAGGCGTTGTGAATTGTGTCTTATATAATATGCAGTAATTAAAACATTAAACTATTAATGGTGTCCAACATCAAGTCATATACGATGTATAAAGTAACTCCAAGGTCCCGGCCGCAGACCCAGCAGTATATATGTAATGATAATTGTACATGACTTGAACCGGCCTACATGCATAGTACTATGCCCATTCAGATGTAGTAATCTACCTGTAAGACTTAACATGTAAGGTCTAGAGAAGGCTACGTGGGGTGCATAAGGGAGGAGGCAACGTAATGGGTTGCTAAAGTAATTAGAATAATTTGAGCCACCTATGGAGCAAAGATAACCGGTATGCGAGGCTAAGAAGGGCAGCCATCTAGGGTATATTTTTAACATTATCTAGGTTGACTCAAAAATGGATAGCTTGCTAAAAATTAATACACAACCCTACAGACTCCAGCAGAGTTTAAGACAACCTTATAGGCTGAAAATAGGGCTGATAGAGACGCTTGGACAAGATTATTTTCACATTTCAGTGTATATATAAATGGTGCATAAAAATATAGTGTAAACATAATATACTTATGATGTGTATAGAAGAGAAGCAAAGGAATGTAGCCCACAGTTCCTTTCTGACATTAAAAGTAAATAAATCTAACTAGTATCCGTTATATTAAACAAGTGTAAAACATGGTTAGTACAAAACTTTGTAACACATACAATTTGATCTTGGATATTAAGTCCTAAGCTGTTTCAGTATAAAGGTTCTGTTGTATCTAAGATCTACATTTTACTATGAACATATTTTAGAGTCCGTACAATCGGCTTGCTCCAAAAACCCCCCAAGTGAGTAAGACCTAGAAAAATACTACTATTTTCCTCTCTGCATCTTATGGACAGGGTCAAGACTTTGTAGGGAGAGTGCACATGTGAGAGAACAGTCTGAGTAAATAAATGAGCACATTATGTAGGCATAACATCAGTGGAGTTCATACAAGCTAATAAACAAGTTAGGAATGTATATATAATATAACAGACTCTTTAAGAAGAAGAAATGAATAAAAATACATACAAAAAAAGAAAAAAGGGCCATAAGAGACTTCAATGTAGTGAGCCAATCATGCCTTCTAGGATAAGTGTCCCACATATATGTTATAACACTAGTATCTCTGTGTTACTAATAAGGAGACATTTACTTAGCAAGAGTATATACAAACAATGCAAAAAGGCTAGGGATCTGATTAATGTTTTCCATAGATCTGTCCTTCAAAACACTGACAGTCCAGGCTACTGTAAATAAATGAAAGTTTTCTGAGAGATAACGCTGATTGTCCTGTGACTAAATATGATCAAGTAGTGATCACACTTTAGGACATCGAGACAATTAGGAAGGATTTACCCCACTCCGGTCCTGAGAGCTGTCGTCCAGCGTGAAGATATTTGCCAACCATGTTGTAGCCCAGATAAATATTTATGCAGCCTGAAAAGGAAGTCACTCTTATCGGGACCTAGCTGCAGTGAGAATTCTCGCCCCGGCAACATTGCAAGGTCGCCATAAAGGGCTACAAAATTTGAGGGCTTCATGTCCCAATCGCAGATATCCGCCGCCTCTTCACCGTCCAAGGGCAGGATCGGGTATGATTTACCCTGCGCAGTTCGAGCTGTTGGCTTCATCTCTAGGCAAAGTTGACAGGTTGAGGTTTGTATCTCTCTCTTCGGCGGAACTGAATCGTTCCTGATAGCTGCCGCTTGCCTAGATTTTCCTGCGGTATGTTTAAATGCATGAGAATTAGCCGGATCTTGCCGATTATTCTCCATAACCAGATTGAGACTGTTATGCGTTAAGCCACTCTGTGAACACTCAGATCGCTGTGCTGGGAGCTGTTCTATGCCCGCATCAAATTGAACAGCATCGTGATATCCCTTGTCCGCTTCGCCACAGGTCGCCATTTTCAGGGTGTCGTGTAGGTCTAGAAAACACCTATCTAGTTGGCAACTGAGGGCTAATAAGAGAGTCTGCAGTAAACTGTGTGTCTCCTCCATCTTGAATACTGTAACGTTACTGCCAGGCTGCAGGCAAGAGACAGGGATTATACTCGAAGCTCCATTGATAAACGCTGATGATGTCGTAATGAGGCCTTAATAAGCCAGAGCAGGGCATAAACTAATAAAGCGCCTAGTCAAGTATAGTAAAGGTCATGTAGGCTCCCGAACTCCGTTTCAAAGTGTCTGATGTAGTTGGGGTGGTCATCAAGACTTAAATAAACTGTAAAAAAGCGTTAGATAAACCCCATTCTGTATGTCTGGAGCCAGGAGCTCTGCACAAATGCGTCTGTCGACTCCAGCGGTTAGCTCCGCCCCCCAGGGATTTTTTTTATTCCTCAAGAGTGTGGTTAGGGGTGATAATTCCTTTCTTCTCTGTAATGTCCTCACTGCAAGATCAACATAGAACTGTATAACAACCCCTCAGAACCGTACTGGTTGTTTCTTTCCAAAAAGTTCTTAAACTTTATTATGATTTCCCTATGGGGAGCAGTGTCTGGAGGTTTCGGTCTAAGGGCTCTGTGGGCCCGTACCCACTGTATGTTAGCAGCATTAGGATCACTTAGCAGGTGTGTAAAGAGAGCAGTTAAATACACCGGGAGATCTTTTGGAGAACTGATTTAGAGACTCCTCGTAGCCTTATATTTTTCCTCCTCCCCCTGTTCTCAAGATCCTTCAGCTTATCTTGCAAAGAAGCTTTGCAATATGTGGGGGGATTAGTAGGAGTTAATAAGTAACAGATTTGTACCTATTATATAAATCGCAACAGGTATAATATATACCAGTACTGTATAGTAGTGTATAATAATTAAGATATGTATCTGTTGTGGATTCTTAAAGAGCAGAACTAAACAACTAGAATACTAATTGTACAGAGAAATACATTTAGGATTGATAGAAAAGAATAGCACAAAAATAATAAATTTCAAACTCCAACTGTAGGTATGGATATAGGATTGCTTTATGCATTAAAATGTTCCATATCATTCATACTTTAAATCTTTATTTTTGTGCTAGGAACAAACATTCACACAGTAGTAGCCAGAAAGGGTTAAAAACACTTAAACCCAGTTAAAGTAGGATTGATTAAGTAAGCAACAATTTCATTAATTTGCCTAGTGCCCACAAAAGAAATAATGTAAGATAAGCTAAGCCCTTACAATCCGAGGGCTAAATTACTTTTAAGTTTTATATCTTATAGTAAATGGTGAGCACCAGGTATCAACATGAATTAGTAAAGGCTAAGATTCTTATTTAACATGGGTAAGCAGTTAAAAGCGACAGACAGGAGAGACCAAGCTGCTCCTGCTGGACCCCTGACGCGCGTTTCACAGAACGCTTCCTCAGAGGAAAAGGAGCTATCAGGTCCGTTTGATGTCCTATTGTGTCTTGCATAGATGTTAGGTCTTCCCTTATGGTGTCTCCTTGATCTTCTAATGCTTCAACCCTGAAACCTAGGGTACTGTGGATTACTTTCCTTCTGTCTATTCCTAAACTGGAGGAATTACACTGGTATGCCTCTGCGCTTACCCACAAGGGTCAATCCTCCTCTCTGCTGAGATCTGATGTTCCTCCTTGCCGTTCTACCGAGTCTGATGTGTCGCAGTTTCTGTACTTGTGGCCTTACAGTATGGCCGCTGCTAGGTTCTTTAAGATCTGCTTACTCAGACTATGTGCTGCGGATTAGGAAATGGAGGATATTACCCTGAGGTATCCGGTGCATGATCCGTTTGCTTGTGTCTCTGGAAGCCTACATTAGACCCTGTCAGGTCTCCTTATCTCCGGTCCCCTTCACAGAGCTCAGGGCTTAAGCAGCTATTTTTAGCTGCGGCCGGCTCCGCCCTGCCAGGAAATACATTTTATTAACATTCTTTCTCTTTAAGGAAAACATATTTCAAACATATCAGAGATATTAGTAACACAACAAGATAAACTCTCCACCAAATTTAAAATGTATCTAAGTGTATCCCAAATTACTAAGGCCTAGATTTGGAGTTTGGCGGTAGAAGGGCTGTTAACGCTCCGCGGGCTTTTTTCTGGCCGCACCATAAATTTAACTCTGGTATCGAGAGTTCAAACAAATGCTGCGTTAGGCTCCAAAAAAGGAGCGTAGAGCATTTTTACCGCAAATGCAACTCTCGATACCAGAGTTGCTTACGGACGCGGCCAGCCTCAAAAACGTGCTCATGCACGATTCCCCCATAGAAAACAATGGGGCTGTTTGAGCTGAAAAAAAACCTAACACCTGCAAAAAAGCAGCGTTCAGCTCCTAACGCAGCCCCATTGTTTCCTATGGGGAAACACTTCCTACGTCTGCACCTAACACTCTAACATGTACCCCGAGTCTAAACACCCCTAACCTTACACTTATTAACCCCTAATCTGCCGCTCCCGCTATCGCTGACCCCTGCATATTTTTTTAACCCCTAATCTGCTGCTCCGTAAACCGCCGCAACCTACGTTATCCCTACGTACCCCTAATCTGCTGCCCTAACATCGCCGACCCCTATATTATATTTATTAACCCCTAATCTGCCCCCCACAACGTCGCCGCCAGCTACTTAAAATAATTAACCCCTAATCTGCCGACCGCAAAGCGCCGCCACCTACGTTATCCTTATGTACCCCTAATCTGCTGCCCCTAACAACACCGACCCCTATATTATATTTATTAACCCCTAATCTGCCCCCCACAACGTCGCCGACACCTACCTACACTTATTAACCCCTAATCTGCCGAGCGGACCTGAGCGCTACTATAATAAAGTTATTAACCCCTAATCCGCCTCACTAACCCTATCATAAATAGTATTAACCCCTAATCTGCCCTCCCTAATATCGCCGACACCTAACTTCAATAATTAACCCCTAATCTGCCGACCGGAGCTCACCGCTACTATAATAAATGTATTAACCCCTAAAGCTAAGTCTAACCCTAACACTAACACCCCCCTAAGTTAAATATAATTTAAATCTAACGAAATAAATTAACTCTTATTAAATAAATTATTCCTATTTAAAGCTAAATACTTACCTGTAAAATACATCCTAATATAGCTACAATATAAATAATAATTATATTGTAGATATTTTAGGATTAATATTTATTTTACAGGTAACTTTGTATTTATTTTAACCATGTACAATAGCTATTTAATAGTTACCTAGTTAAAATAATAACAAATTTACCTGTAAAATAAATCCTAACCTAAGATATAATTAAACCTAACACTACCCTATCAATAAATTAATTAAATAAACTACCTACAATTACCTACAATTAACCTAACACTACACTATCAATAAATTAATTAAACACAATTCCTACAAATAAATACAATTAAATAAACTAGCTAAAGTACAAAAAATAGGCTGAAGCGGGGCTTCCGGAAGTGGGAGGAGCGGTGAGAGAGGCAGTGTGAGACGCGCGAAATCTGGCGTCCTGGAGGAGTGTGAGGTACCGCTCACCACCACCCACCTCGATCCTTTGGCCATAGGTGCAGAGCGAGACACGGCACCGGCTCTTAGCTGCTTAGTAATCGAGCAGCGGACATCGGGAGCCCCACACAGCCGCCCAGGCCCAGTCGCTGGGGCCACAGCTTGTATATAGTAACTGGTTGAGAACGGTAAGAAGGAGGTTGTTCCTTTACGCTGAAGAAACCTAAAGCGACTAACTGTCAGAGGGACCCCAGGTTCTGAGTTGAAGGAGACACGCTGCTGCAGGCCGACAAAGTGTGGATACAGTGCTGAGTGGAGACGTAGCTGAGGTACTCCCAGGACCCCAAGGCGGCCGGTGGTGGGGTGAGGTGGGTTATGCTGCCCCACTCCTAAACGGGCTGCCCGGGATAGGAGTCACTCTATGCCTCAGCTAACCACCCCTATAACCAGCGCTGAGAGAAATCGAAGTCAGCATAAAGATACTGAGGCCTCGCAGAAACCCAGGTAGAGGAACAAGGAGGGAACAACAACAAAAAGAAAAGAGAAGAAAGTGCTTGCTTTCATCTACAAGTACCCCTGGGTCGCAGGTTACCAGCGTCCACCGTATCTGAATAAAGGGAAAGAATCTGACTCAAGAAAAGGACAGATAAGTACTCTCTGAATTTATTTATGTTGAAGATTTTTTGCTGTATATTCTAAAAGAAAGGGGGGCTTAAAAAAGACAGGGAGAGAGCAAGGAAGAAGAAGAAAGGGAAGGAAAAAGGAAAAAAAGAGAATTATTCCCTAGAAAGTCAATAAGGAGCAAATTACTGGCTAGTTCCATTAGTGGACTTATGTGGCTAAAAACTTCTTATTTCTTTCTTTGTGGGCGAATGTCTCTCCCCCTAATAACGGCAGATTGAAGATCCTAGTACTATCCCATTTTTTTTGGAAGGGAAAAGGAAAAAAAAAAAAAAAAAGAAAAAGGAGAAAGGGAGAAAAAGAGAAATAGGAGGTCAAGACACTGTGGCTATTTCAGTATTGGGGACATTGGATGTGATTCATTTGACTGATGAGACAAAGACCATCGCTCTTGATGAGACAAAGACCATCGCTCTGGTGCCAAGTCATACGATGCATGTTGTTGTTTTTTTTTTTTTTTTTTTTTTTTTTTTTAACTCTGCTTCTCAAGTGAATGTCCCTGCTTTTCATGTGATTTAACTGACTGTTGAGATAAAGAACATTTCTCTGTTGCCAAGTTATATGAGGCATGATGCATTTTTTTTTTTTTTTTTTTTTTTTTCTGTATTTTTCTCTTTTGTGGGCTCAATGTATATACCGCAGTGATTAGGGATGCACTTTAAGGAAAGAGAAGGGAGAAGACAGGGTTAAAATCTTAACTCAGCTGGACTTTGTATGTGCCTATTCATTGTAACGATATAGGTTATTTAAAAGGTACTACAAGGGTAATGCTTTCTGGGTGAAAACAATCTATTACAGGGAGATAGAGAAGATTCTAGGGAAACTGAATAAAATCTGGTGTATACACTAAAAAGCCGAGCCGGTGGAAAATCAGTACTAAGTATGATAAAATAATCCTTAAAATTTAGTACAGGCAAAAGGAGACAGCCAAATTATAGATTGGGATAGTGCATGTGCATTAGCAAGGTGGGAAAAATATTTTTTGGTATAACTACAGTATTAGGTAGGAGGCTGAGACCCTCTATTTTTTTTTTCTCCGTTGTTTTCTTTTTGTAAATAAGTTGCTGAGATATGTAAACAAATTAGACTACAGAATTATCAAGAGCTCAAACTGTGGTCTTAACGGTTACATTAAGCCTATGATATATATATAGGCCTGTATAAAAACTGTGTTAAAGTTAAATAAGTTTTGATGAGTCTGTAAGAGAACAGTAGTACTGTTAGAATTAAGCTTGGTCTGATTCTGAGGCAGGGACATTGGAGTGAGGAATTTATCTTAGTAAGGTAATAAGAGAATCTGTATCTGTGTTGTTGGTTTTGTTTTTTTTGTTTTTTTTTTTTTTTTTTTTTTTCTTCCCCTATCCTTCACGGCAATATTGAAGTAGAGACAACTCACGCCAGCTTACAATACTGGCATTAACACTGTAAAAATATATAATATTTGACACACCCCCGTTTTTTTTTTTTTTTTTTTTCTTTCTTTTTTCTTTTTCTCTTTATATTATTTAATCACGTCAATTCTCACTAGGTTCATATAGTTTTGTAAGTAGAGTTTTTCTGATTAATCACTAATAGGGGTATTCATCCCCCCTCCTCACAGTCCCACGTGTGGTTTTTTTTTTTTTTTTTTTTTTTTTTTTTGTCTCTCTCTCTCTCTTTCTTTTCTTCTCTCTTTCTTCTTTCTATATATATAGTTTGTATGAATGATCTATGGACAGATTCTTAGTAACTACAAAAAATAGCTCAGGAAATATGCCACCTAAACAACCTAAAAAAACTCGCAACAGTATTGGTGCCCTTGACCTAGACTTAGCAGAGAAAAACCCAAGCATGAATCAAAATATCAATACTGAGAGTCTGGTAAAGCAAATTTCTGATATATTTATGCCACAGTTTGATAACATAAGAAAGGAGATTGTATCATTGTCTAACGAAGTTAAGCAGTTCTCCAATAGGATATCTGAAATGGAGAACAGAATCTCTGATATAGACGATATGCAATTTAGTCAACAAGCTACTCTTGACTCACAAGGTAAACTAATACAGAATATGCAAATGCGTATTGATGACCTTGAAGATAGGTCTAGAAGGAATAATTTAAAATTTGTAGGCATACCAGAAGTACAAGAATATGCAGATATTATGGATTTAATTTCTTCCGTAATACCTAAAGCACTGGGATTTCCCATAGATCAACTCCCGCTACCGGTTGAGAGAGCTCATAGGGTAGGGGTAAGTCAAAGGAAAGATAATTCCCAAGTGCTGAAGAGACCAATTATAGCAAGATTTTTAAATTTTCAGGACAAACATAAACTTATTACTCTTTACCGTAAAGCTATCCCATTTGAAATGCACAATAAACAGATCTTAATATTTCAGGATTTTTCTTCAGAGACGCTAAATAAAAGAAGAGAGATGGCACCCCTCTGTACTGAATTGATTGACTTAGGGATAAAAGCTACTATGATTTACCCTGCTAGACTTAAAATTTGGCAGAATTCTGAGATTGTCCTGATAGACAAAACAGAGGAAGCCAAACAGTTTATTAAGAATATTAGGCTTGCTAAGAGTCCTGTTGTATAAGAACATTATGGCAAGCAGGAAATATATAGGTTTACAAGCTGAAAGACGATATATGTTTGTTTGTAGGTATGTCTGGTGTTTTTTTTTTTTTTTTTTTTTTTTTTTTTCTTTTTCTTTTCTCTTTCTTTTCTTTCTCACTCTCTTCTTTCCCCTTTCCTCCTCCTCGGCTTCCCTCCTCACGTCCAATATATTTTTTAAACTATTAATGTTTAGTACGGCTTTATTAAAAAATGTTAAAGAAACAAGTAGAAAAAACAATTAAAATTCTATCCTGGAATGTGGGGGGAATCAATTCACCCATAAAGAGGAAAAGAATAGTATATCAGCTGAAGAAATCCGCCCCTGATATAACACTAGTACAAGAGACACATCTGAATCAAATAGAATCAGCCAAATTAAGAATGGGATGGATTGGTGAGGTAGTAGCAGCCCCGGCGGTTGGTAAAAAAAGAGGAGTAGCCTGCCTTTTTAATAAAAATTTAGACTATCAGATTAAATCTCAGATAATAGATAAGGAAGGCAGGTTTTTAATTCTAAACTTATATATCCAAGAACGAAGGTTCACTATTTGTAATATCTACGCTCCAAACGAGCACTCGCCATTGTTTTGGAAGAACCTCTTCGCCAAACTTTTGGATTTTATAGATTCAGAGTTAATAATTGGAGGGGATTTTAATAGTGTAATTAACCCATATCTGGATCGCTATAAACATACACAGATAAATAGATATCGAAGGGAAGCTGAAGGCTTAAATAAATTCGTCAAAAATCTGAAACTGAGGGATGTTTGGAGGTTACAGCACCCAGACGAGAGGGCATATACCTGTGAATCAAAATCACACAAAAAATTTTCAAGAATTGATATGTTTTTAATTAGTGAATCGCTTTTAGGCGCTGAGATTAGGACAGACATTGCCAAAATATTGTGATCTCGGATCACGCTATTATCTCTTTAGTATTAGGCCAGTATAAGACTGAACAGAGTAAAAAGTTGGGGTTTTTCTTTCCCTCATTCTTAGTATCTAATATTAAATTTAGAAATTGGATGCAAGCTAAATGGAGAGAGTTTCTCTATTTCAATAAAAATTATCTATCAAAGATAGAAACTTTCTGGGAGACCTCAAAAGCCTTTTTCAGAGGACAGATCAAGTCATATATGATAGCAAGAAAGAAAGCTATAGGCAAGAGGGAGATTCAACTAGCTAATCAGTTAAAAAACAAGTATGCAAAATATCTAGAAAATCCCAGTAAGTTAAACTGGTCTAATTATCAAAATGCGAAGTTAGAGAGAGAAACTTTTTTAAACCAACAGATATCAAAATCTGAGGTTAATAACTACTTAAGATTCAAGAGATTTTCACCTAAACTAGCCAAAGCAATGGCCAATCTAGTAAAAAGCAAGAAAAGAAATAATTTTATTGGAGCCATTAAGGTTAAAGACCGGAGATATATCTCTCCGAAAGAAATTTTATCACAGTTTCATAATTATTTTCAAACAATATATGCACCTGATAAAATTGACCTTGAAGCAAAAAACAATTTTTGGAAAAAGATTATTACTCCAAGGATCAGTGCAGAGCAGCTTGAAGTATTGAATAAAGAGATAACGGAGGAGGAAATAGCTTTGGCAATAAAGAAAGCTGCCAATGGCAAAGCTCCAGGCCCAGATCTAATTCCAGCAGAATTTTATAAAATATTGGAGGAGGATGTCGTCTGCATTTTGGGGAGATTATTTAATAGTTATTTTGTAGAAAATGTTAAACCCTCTAGGTATTTCTCAGCGGCGAATGTAACATTAATACATAAAAAGGACAAGGACGTGGAATGTATGGACTCTTATCGTCCAATTTCCCTATTGAACTCCGATTACAAACTTATGGCCAGTATTTTGGCAAACAGACTTAAAAGCATCATAGTAGATATTATACACACAGACCAAACTGGATTTATGCCAGGTAGGACTTCTCAGAAAAATATCAGAACCGCCATGTTTTTAATAGAGCAGGCATTAACTGGAAAGAGTAAAAAGGGAAAACAAGACTCAGACTTTGCCCTGCTGACAGTCGATGCCCATAAGGCCTTTGATAGTATTACCTGGGATCACTTATTCTCAGCATTGAACAGTTTTGGGATAAGGGGAAATTTTTCAAACTTTATCAAATTAATCTATCAGGATCCTATCTCTTACATATTAGTTAATGGCTTGAGTTCTCCAGGGGTGACACTCCAGAAAGGAACAAGACAAGGGTGCCCATTGTCACCATTACTTTTTAATATCTCACTAGAACCCCTGGCAATTAGATGTAGGAATAGTTTAGAAGGGGTCGTATCAGGGGATAAAAGATATGTTCTGTCTCTATATGCGGACGACATCCTCTTCTATATCTGTAATTCCAGAATAAATATACCACTGATAACTAGAATAATCGATGAATTTAGTAAATTCTCAGGATACAAAATCAATTTAAAGAAATCCGAGATCATGTGGATTATTAAAAAAAGAAATAGTTTGCTTGATAATCCATTTAAACTTGCAGAAGGGAAGGTTAAATATCTAGGGATTATCTTATCAAAGAATTTAGACGATTGGTACAGCTTAAATTATACACCTATCTGGTTGAAATGCAGTGATTCCTTAAAAACTTGGGCTAAACTCCCACTCTCTCTATCAGCAAAAATATTACTGATTAAAATGATGCTGTTCCCAAAAATTCTATTCCTCATGCAAAATATACCAGTATTTATTCGAGCTAAAGATATTCAAAAATTTAATTCTGAATGTTCAAAGTTTTTTTGGGGTAAGGGGAAGCCACGGATAGGACTTAAAAATCTGGCTCATCTGACAACTGATGCCGGATTTGCCCTCCCTAATCTAAAAATATATAACTTGGTCTGTTTGGCAAAAATAGCGCTAGACTGGTTATCAGGGGCAGAGTATGTAACTAATTACCAAAATGAGGAAAAGGCGATAGCCCCCCTCTCCTTGAAAGCTGTATTACATTATCCAGTTTCTAGACCAATGGAAAAAGCTAAGTACAAGTACACAATTCAAAACATTACTGTGGCATGGAAAAAAATATGCCAATTGCTTCAAGTAAACTTTAAAATATCACAGTATTTACCTATTAGGGGGAATCCCGACTTTATAAGTGGAATGGAATCAAGTGTATTTAGTGAGTGGAACAGGAAAGGACTAGTATGGATCATTCAGTTAATTGATTACCAAACAATGACTGTTAAACCTTTTGAAATTCTCGCCAAAGAATTTAAGTTGGAAAAAAGGCAATTCTATGCGTACCTACAGGTACGACATTTTATTAATAGCAATAACTTAACAGCGGAAAGCCTAAATAATGTGAAAGACATAGACACATTTATTAGAATTTATAGTGCAGGGATTCATTCCATTTCTTATATGTATAGAACTATTATGTCTTTACAGGCTAAAGCCAAAATTAGAATACTCCATGCGAAGTGGTGCGAAGATGTCAGGGAGATCAATTTAGATTGTTTTAGGAAAAGTTTAGTCCTGATAACAGACTTCTCCCGAGAGATCTCATTCAGAGAATCCCATATTAAACTACTAAACAGAGCATACCTGACTCCTCGATCGATGTCAAGATGGAAGAATGCGCAAATTATTAAATGTACAAGATGTAGTGCCCTAGATACCGATTTGATACATGCTTTTTTTTCTTGTCCTAAGATAAATAATTTTTGGTGTAAGGTAGAATATTGGCTAAACAAATATATACCGGTCAAATTAAAGTTAAGCCCAGAATTAGTAATATTTCTTGCACAGCAGACAGAAATTTACAATAAACAACTAATTAATACAGCTATCTTGGTAGCAAGACAACTAATTCTCAGAAATTGGAAAGCAAAGAACGCACCTAGTATAGCTATATTCGCAAAGGAAATGCTACTCCAAATGACACTAGACTTTAAAGGCCAAGCAATCCTTATGGAGAGTAAAATAAACTCATTGATGGAAAAGTGGGAAAAGTTTTTATTATCCCAGTCATGTGACGTACAAAGACAAATAATCGCTCCACTTCGGGATTCACAAGCATTTCAACAGTTAACTTTGCTAAATAAATATCAACACCTGGCAACATGATTATGTATAAAGAGAACTGTAAATAATTCGTGAGGAGGGAAGTGGGGGAGAGGAGTTGGCTTTAACTATAAATTTATTTATTTATTTTTTTTTTTCTCCCGCCCTTTTGTTTTATTATGTTTTGTTTAGTTTTGTTTTGTGTTGTTTTGTGTCTTTTTTTTTTTTATTATTTATATTTGTATATCTGTATCGGTTGTAATTAGAATATATTTTAAAGGAAATTAGGAGGAAAGGAAAAAGAGAAAAAGACCAAAAGTAAGATACACGATTTGAGGAAGATGATAGACAAGGCTGTTATCCCCGTAATATTAAATTTTCTGCAAGAAGGGTCTCCTTTGTAATAGCAGAGTATTAGAGGGCCACCTGAATGATTGAGGAGGTTGAGTTTAAGTTATAGGCAAATAATATATTTGAATACAGGAGGCTGACTCATAAGTGAAGATCTAATTTATATGAATTAATACCTTATTATTGCAAATTCAAAATAAGCACCCTGCGAGGTGAAATATGAGCCTAAAATGTTGGTTTTCTTTATGTTATGGTTTACCCTGCAAGGTGAAAGATAAGCCGATTTGTAAGGCATGTATTTCTGCTTTTGGTTAATAAATAAAAATATTTTGGAAAAAAAAAAAATAAAGTACAAAAAATAAAAAAATATTTACAAACATAAGAAAAATATTACAACAATTTTAAACTAATTACACCTACTCTAAGCCCCCTAATAAAATAACAAAGCCCCCCAAAATAAAAAATTCCCTACCCTATTCTAAATTAAAAAAGGTAAAAGCTCTTTTACCTTACCAGCCCTGAACAGGGCCCTTTGCGGGGCATGCCCCAAGAATTTCAGCTCTTTTGCCTGTAAAAAAAAACATACAATACCCCCCCCAACATTACAACCCACCACCCACATACCCCTAATCTAACCCAAACCCCCCTTAAATAAACCTAACACTAAGCCCCTGAAGATCTTCCTACCTTGTCTTCACCATCCAGGTTCACCGATCCGTCCTGAAGAGCTCCTCCGATGTCCTGATCCAAGCCCAAGCGGGGGGCTGAAGAGGTCAATCAGATTGAGCTTGCATTCTATTGGATCAGCCAATCGGATTGAACTTGATTCTGATTGGCTGATTCCATCAGCCAATCAGAAAATTCCTACCTTAATTCCGATTGTCTGATAGAATCCTATCAGCCAATCGGAATTCGAGGGACGCCATCTTGGATGACGTCCCTTAAAGGAACAGTCATTCGTCGTTCAGTCGTCGGGCCGGATGGATGTTCCGCGCTGGAGGTCTTCAGGATCCTGCCGCTTCGCTCCGGATAGAAGACCATAAAAGATGCCGCCTGGATGAAGACTTCAATCGGATGGAAGATCCTCTTCTGCCCCGCTTGGATGAAGACTTTGACCGGATCATGGACCTCTTCAGCCCCCCGCTTGGGCTTGGATCAGGACATCGGAGGAGCTCTTCAGGACGGATCGGTGAACCTGGATGGTGAAGACAAGGTAGGAAGATCTTCAGGGGCTTAGTGTTAGGTTTATTTAAGGGGGGTTTGGGTTAGATTAGGGGTATGTGGGTGGTGGGTTGTAATGTTGGGGGGGGGTATTGTATGTTTTTTTTTACAGGCAAAAGAGCTGAAATTCTTGGGGCATGCCCCACAAAGGGCCCTGTTCAGGGCTGGTAAGGTAAAAGAGCTTTTACCTTTTTTAATTTAGAATAGGGTAGGGAATTTTTTATTTTGGGGGGCTTTGTTATTTTATTAGGGGGCTTAGAGTAGGTGTAATTAGTTTAAAATTGTTGTAATATTTTTCTTATGTTTGTAAATATTTTTTTATTTTTTGTAACTTAGTTCTTTTTTATTTTTTGTACTTTAGCTAGTTTATTTAATTGTATTTATTTGTAGGAATTGTGTTTAATTAATTTATTGATAGTGTAGTGTTAGGTTAATTGTAGGTAATTGTAGGTAGTTTATTTAATTAATTTATTGATAGGGTAGTGTTAGGTTTAATTATATCTTAGGTTAGGATTTATTTTACAGGTACATTTGTTATTATTTTAACTAGGTAACTATTAAATAGCTATTGTACCTGGTTAAAATAATTACCAAGTTGCCTGTAAAATAAATATAAATCCTAAAATAGCTATAATATAATTATAATTTATATTGTAGCTATATTAGGATGTATTTTACAGGTAAGTATTTAGCTTTAAATAGGAATAATTTATTTAATAAGAGTTAATTTATTTCGTTAGATTTAAATTATATTTAATTTAGGGGGGTGTTAGTGTTGGGGTTAGACTTAGCTTTAGGGGTTAATCCATTTATTATAGTAGCGGTGAGCTCCGGTCGTCAGATTAGGGGTTAATAATTGAAGTTAGGTGTCGACGATGTTAGGGAGGGCAGATTAGGGGTTAATACTATTTATGATAGGGTTAGTGAGGCGGATTAGGGGTTAATACATTTATTATAGTAGCGCTCAGGTCCGCTCGGCAGATTAGGGGTTAATAAGTGTATGCAGGTGTTGGCGACGTTGAGGGGGGCAGATTAGGGGTTAATAAATATAATATAGGGGTCGGCGGTGTTAGGGGCAGCAGATTAGGGGTACATAGGGATAACGTAGGTGGCGGCGCTTTGCGGTCGGAAGATTAGGGGTTAATTATTTTAAGTAGCTGGCAGCGACGTTGTGGGGGGCAGGTTAGGGGTTAATAAATGTAATACAGGGGTCGGCGGGGTTAGGGGCAGCAGATTAGGGGTACATAAGTATAACGTAGGTGGCGGTCGGCAGATTAGGGGTTAAAAATTTTTAATCAAGTAGCGGCGATGTGGGGGGAGCTCGGTTTAGGGGTACATAGGTAGTTTATGGGTGTTAGTGTACTTTAGGGTACAGTAGTTAAGAGCTTTATGAACTGGCGTTAGCCCAGAAAGCTCTTAACTACTGCTATTTTCCTGCGGCTGGAGTTTTGTCGTTAGAGCTCTAACGCTCACTTCAGAAACGACTCTAAATACCGGCGTTAGGAAGATCCCATTGAAAAGATAGGATACGCAATTGACGTAAGGGGATCTGCGGTATGGAAAAGTCGCGGCTGAAAAGTGAGCGTTAGACCCTTTAATCACTGACTCCAAATACCAGCGGGCGGCCAAAACCAGCGTTAGGAGCCTCTAACGCTGGTTTTCACGGCTAACGCCAAACTCCAAATCTAGGCCTAAGAATGGCCATTTTCCAAGGAATTTAGGATTTTAACAAATTATTTTTAGACAAGATAATAAATCCTCAGATTTTTAGTGGGGAGTAAACCTTTTACAAGTAACACAAGACACAGTGAAACATCAGACAAACACTTCTTACACAGAATCTCTGTAACACAGAAGCTCCATTTCATTACTGCAAAGACCATAAAACAAAAAGAAAGGGTTTTCACATACCAAGCTATTTTTCAAGATACATCCTGTCATGTCACATTACAACATTATGTACAGGGAGTCAGGAACTTTTCTCCATAAGCAGAGAATGCAACAAACAGCAACAACACTTATCACTAAGCCCTTTGAACAGATCCCACATTCACAATACAATAAGATTTGCAATGAAATAAGCAATTAAGCAGCAAGCATCAAGTGACCATTCAGCTCCAGTGATATTTAAACTAAACAATACTATATGCTTATATATTTAAAACAAAAGACTTTAACTTCTGTTATTGCAAGACTTTAACTTGCAAACAAATAAGGTGAGAATTTAACTCACACTATAACCTGCCCTAGGACTCAAACCTCTGCAAACCCACGCTTAACGGCTGGACTCAAACCTGTCCAGGGGAATTTAATCCCTTATAAAGGGACTTTAACACTTTATATATCACTAATGCCGTCCAGACTTTGGGTTCAGATTCACAGAGGGAAAAGCAGAATAAAAACACTTATCTACTTACCCCTGTGTGAATCCCAGCATTCTATACCTTCACCTGGAACTGCATGGTTTACTTGACGAGATATCTCGGGAACAACAATCAGACAGACAGCAAGTAAAGTCTAATCACTGCTTATTATAAGGCATAACATACTTTTATAGACAATGGTTACAGTATATGGGGTTAAACAATAACATATCATAATCACACCATTTTACACAGCATAAGTTAGAACAAAGAAGCACAGTAAAAATATAGAAGAAAGGAGTTTTAGATAATGGTGTTTATGGGCGCATCGCAAGGACATAGCAAGGTCATGTTGACAAATTATTGAGATACAGGGGCCGAATTATCAAGCCCCGAATAGAGCTTGATGCCCCTGTTTCCACGCGAGCCTTCAGGCTTGCTGGAAACAGTAGTTATGAATCAGTAGTCTAAAGTCCGCCTGCTCTGAAGCTAAGGACATCAATCCGCCCGAGCCTATACGATTGCACTGATTGACACCCCCTGCTAGCAAATATGCAGGGGGCGGCATTTCACAAGCAGTTCACAAGAACTGCTTATGCAATGATAAATGCCGACATCATATATACGGTTGGCATTTATCGATGTGCAGAGGACATGACACGCTACATCATATCATGTCCATCCGTACTTTAAAAAATTGGCCCCAAAGTGTTCAGCTCAGAACATCAAATGAGCTATAATAAACCATTCTTAAAATAAAGGAATAAGACAAAGTAAAGTCAAAAAGGTGTCAGCATTATTATATATATTCTTCCAGTGTGACTGACCCACTTAAAAAAGCAGTACCACCATCATTGCTATACTACTACTGTGACAAAACAACCTGATGTATCTGTCCATAGCCTCCTCTAGTTCCTCCACAGATCTGAGCACTGGAAGCTCTGCAAAAAGTTAAAAATTGCCCTTTCACTCCCCTCCCTACCGCTGAGAATGCTGGTTAGCTAGAAACCATCACAGGTTTCCACTGACAGGCTACGAGAAACTGTCAATCTATTCTGTTGCTCCTTCCTCGTTTGCATTTATTGGGTAATGCCTGGTTGCATAATAAAAAACAGCATCCACCAACAGAAAACAAAAATTTTGATAAAAAATAAAGCATTTTTATTTTATTTTTTTGTTTTTGGCCGTTTTAATTTTTAGGAAAGCATAGAATATAACGAAAATGCATTTTTTTTTTTTTTATTATTCTGACAATGAACGCACATTTATACTATCCACTTCCTTGCTAACTCATTTCACAAACCATCTTTCTAATATCTAATCTTGGATGTCCTCTCACTACCACCACCAAGATTGTAAATTCCCAAGGGAATAGGGCCCTCAAACCCCCTTTAATTATTTGCAAAATTTGGTCTTATATTGTAATGTCTCACCGTAGTACTTTTATCTCTGTACTGATGGACAGCACTGCAGAATCTGTTGCCAATTTATAAATAAAGAATAATAATAACACCTTAAGCTAAATATCTCTAAAACTGAGCTAATTTTTCCCTTTCTTCCAACATAACTAACCCCCCATTTTTCTATAACTGTTGATAATAACATCATAATCCCAACCCTGCATGACCAATACCTTGGGGTCACACTTTACTCTTTTCTTTCATTCCTCACATCCATTCTTTGGCCGATTCTAGCTTTTTCCACCTTAAAAACTTCTCCAAAATGCAACACTTCCTCACACAAACACAACTAAGATTTTAATCCACTCTCATTCTCAATCCTTTCCCTTCTTTAGTATTGCAACTCCATCCTCTCTATTCTCCCTAGCTTATGTTTATTTCTTTTACAATCTAAACATTTTAGTGAATGCCTCTGCAGGGCTGATATTTTTTTACACTTCGCTCTACATCTGCTGAACCTCTCTTACAATCCCTTCACTGGCTTCTTCAAACTCCAGAATTAAGCAGAAAATCCTGACTTTGGCATTCAAGGCCCTCAATAACTCTACCCCCCCCCCATATCTAAGACCTTGTTTCCAGATACTCTCCCTCCCATCTATTTTTGAAAGGTTCAAGTGCTCCTTAAAGACTCTATATTTAACCTTTTTTTAGCATGTTAGCATATAAGCCTATGAACCCAGCTGTTTTGTAGATAATCTTAATGATAACCTTCAAACAAGCTGTTTTACATCAGTGCAAATCTTAGCAGGGCCCACTACCAATTTGTTCTCTATAAATTCTACCTTGCATATGATACTGATGGTTTATAATGTTGCAGAATCTGTTAGCATTGTACAAGTAACTGATAAAAATAGTAATGAGTAATAATAATAATGCATAAAAATGAATTACTACATAACAAAAAATATGTCTTAAAGGTGTTTAATACTGTGATGTCAGCAAAATGGGCCTTGTTTTAAAATCTAGTTTAGTGTTTTTTATATTTATATTATTAAGATCTAGTTACTGATTATATCAAGCATTCACTGTGCAGCACATAGTACATTCAGGGTTTTGAATTCCATGGAATATGTTCTCGAGAGGAAGTGGAAAAACAACTTCAGATTAAAATTGACTGAAAAGCAGGCAAATAAAATAATAAAAGTGCATTGCAAATATTTGCACTACGGATAAGGTAATTATTTGTGGTAAAACTGCTGTCCAAAGCAAAACAAATCTAAATTTAAGTTGTGCCACCCTTTTGGCAGCTTTACTGGACATAATTAATGACTTTAGTGATGATGTCACATATGGTATAGTTGATGGCATCATTAATGACTTTACTAGTTACATTGCCTATTGTCAGGGTTTTTTCCCTGTTTTGTTTGCCATGTGCTGCTGGCAGCCATTTTACTCACCTCTCTTGCTGACTATGGTGCATTGTGGGGGATGCTGCTCATTTCCTGCACTTCCTTTTATAGCCAGACTGGTGTGCATCATCTGTTTGAGACAGGATGCAGTCTCAGAATTGTGATGTCATCACTTATTATTTAAAGGGCCTCTGCTCAGTATGCTTTGCCTTTGCATTGTCTCAGACCTGTTTGTGAGAGTTCCTGTGTATTACCTGGCTGCCTGACGTCCTTCCTGGTTCCTGATCCCTGGCTTGTTCCTGACTCTGTTGTTTTCCTTGTTCCTGATTCCAGCTCG
Source organism: Bombina bombina (assembly GCF_027579735.1). Lineage (NCBI taxonomy): Eukaryota > Metazoa > Chordata > Amphibia > Anura > Bombinatoridae > Bombina > Bombina bombina. Next base: position 877,387,002 of record NC_069501.1, on the reverse strand, counting down.
TCTGACTATTCGCTTTGGCTTCTGACTCGGCTCATCTGACTACCAGCTCTGGTTTTGACTCCTGGCTTGTTATTTGACTTGTGGACTTTTTATTATGTTTTTGCTATTAATAAAGGTGTGATTATTTTTGCACTTCTCATCTAAGTGTGATTCCTGGCACCCTGACATTACGCAAAGGCCATGAATCCTGATGGTGCTAATAATCCACCTTTACCTGCCATCATTTCCAGGATGGATGTACAGGATCACCGCTTGGATCAATTTGCACTAGCACTGCAAACCCTGCTGACTCGCACTGCACATTTGGACCAAAGTGTCCTGCAAGTTATGGCTGCTCCTGTTTCCGCTGCTGCACCTATGCCTACCAGGAGCATGTCCGGTTCTGCACCTCTACCTCAGCGATATGGAGGCGATCCTATTCAGTGTAGGGGGTTTTTGAACCAGGTGGGCATTTACTTTGAGATGTTACCTCATGCGTTTCCCTCTGACAGAGCTAAGGTGGGATTTCTCATCTCGTTACTCTCTGACACAGCTCTTGTCTGGGCTAATTCCTTGTGGGAGACTAATAAACCTGTTATTTCAAATTACGCTAAATTTGTGGCCTCCTTTTGAAGGGTATTTGATGTTCCGGCTTGCTCCTCCTCTGCTGCTAAACTACTCATGTCCATTCAGCAAGGTACAAGATCTGTTGCTCAGTATGCTATTGAGTTCCGTACACTTGCTGCAGAGGTAGGTTGGAGCAATGAAGCACTTGTTGCCGCCTTCTTTCACGGACTCTCTGATGCGATTAAAGACGAAGTTGCTGCCAGAGATTTACAGAGGATCTTGAGGCATTGGTGTCTTTTTTTTATCCTAATTGACATCAGACTCAGAGAGAGGCCCTCTTTCAAGGAGCACTTGCAGAAGCCTCCTGTTCCGTTGTCTCCTACATGTTCGTTCCCACCCATGCCTCCCTCTCCACCCATGCCTCCTGGTCATGAGTCACCAGGTACTGCTGAGCTGATGCAGTTGGGATTCACGCAACTCTCCATGGCAGAGAAGGCCTTTAGGAGGAGGGAGGGATACAGTGCCACCTTTTAAAGTCTTTTCCTACACGGCCTGGAAATGCTCACACCTAAGGTCCTGTCGGGGGCAGACCTTGGGTGGTTTATCCTCGTCCCCGGAACCACTTAAGGAGAAACCTTTGGTCATGGTTGTCCATTCCTGGGTGGACTCCTCCATAGTCACTCAGGCTCTTGTTGACTCCAGTGCTGCGGGCTATTTCATTGACAGTGCTTTTGTATCAAAGCACTCCATTCCTGTTTTGCCTCGGTCCGTTCCGCTTGCTATTGAGGCCATTGATGACAGGCCCCTTCAGCCCACACTCGTTACTCACGAAAACTGCTGCATTGCCCATGACTGTTGGGGCTCTCCATTTTGAAACCCTCCAGTTCCAGGTGATAAACTCTCCGCATTTTCCGGTTGTTCTGGGTTATCCCTGGCTACAAAAGCACAATTCCAGTCTCGACTGGCACAGGTCTGAAATTTTGTTGTGGTCCCCACAATGTATTTACACTTGTCTTCAGAAACCAGTTAAAGTCTTGTGCATTTCTTCAGTATCTCAATTGCCAGAGGAGTACCAAGAGTTCCTAGATGTACATTGCCTCCTCACCGATTGTGCCATAGACCTGCAACCCGGAGCCATTCCTCCTGGGGGCCGGGTGTACCCTCTGTCTGTTGCAGAGAATTGTACTATGGAGGAGTATGTTGCCGATGCTCTGTCGCGGGGCATCATCTGCAAATCCTGCTCTCCTGCAGGGGCTGGCTTCTTCTTTGTGAAGAAAAAGGGTGGCGAGTTAAGACCATGCATCAATTATAGGGGTCTTAATCGTCTTACTATTAAGAATGCTTACCCTATTCCGCTCATTACGGAACTATTTGACCACCTCAAGGGAGTTGCGGTCTTTACTAAACTTGATTTGAGAGGAGCGCACAATCTCATTAGGATTAAGGAGGGCCACAAATGGAAAACAGCATTTAACACCAGGAGCGGGCATTATGAGTATCTTGTAATGCCCTTTGGCCTATATAATGCTCCTGCTGTTTTCAGGAATTTATTAATGATGTCATACAAGATATGTTGCAACAGTGTGTTATGGTGTACTTAGACGACATCCTCATACACTCACCCACACTTTAGGCTCATTGTTCTGATGTTACACGGGTTCTTCAGAGACTAAGTGAGAATGGCCTGTTTTGTAAACTCGAGAAATGTGAGTTCCATCAGACTCAATTAACCTTCTTAGGTTATGTTATCTCCATTGCAGGGTTCTCCATGGATCCTGACAAGTTATCTGCAGTTCTTCAGTGGCCTCGCCCAGTTGGTCTTCGGTCTATTCAAAGTTTATTAAAAACTTTTCTTCCTTGGTCAAACCTATCACAGACGTGACCCGTAAAGAGAATGATCCACTCCATTGGTCACCTACTGTCATTAAGGCCTTTGATAGTCTTAAGAGTGCCTTTGCTGCCGCTCCAGTTCTGGCTCATTCTAACTTTGTCCTGCCTTTTGTTCTTGAGGTCGATGCATCTGAGACTGGAGTAGGTGCCCTCTTGTCTCAACATCCTATGCCTGACAGTTCCTTGCATCCGTGTGGTTTCTTCTCTAACAAATTGTCTCCAGCGGAGTGCAGTTATGAAATTGGCAACAGGGAATTACTGGCCATAATTTTGGCACTCAAGGAATGGAGGCACCTTCTCGAGGGTACTAGCGTGCCAGTGCTCATTCTTACTGACCACAAGAATTTAACTTATCTATCTGAAGCAAAATGTTTGTCACCCCGACAGGCCAGATGGGCCCTATTGTTGTCTCGGTTTAATTATGTGGTCTCCTACCTGCCTGGTAGTAAGAATGTTAGGGCTGATGCCCTCTCTCAACAATTTTTGCCTCTGTCCAAGGAGGAGTCTGTACCTACTCCTGTTATACCTCCTGACCATATTTTGGCTACCATACGTACTAATTTGATTTCTCCCTTGGGGGAGGAGATCCTGGTTGCACAAACCAATGCACCACCTGAGAAACCTAATGGTAAGTGTTTTGTTCCTGAGGATCTTTGAACTAAACTTTTGCACACTTACCACTATCCTCACCCAGGCAAGAACCAAATGATTTGGTCTGTCACTCGACAATTCTGGTGGCCAGGTCTTCGCTGCGTATGTTGCCTCCTGCTCAGTTTGTGCACAAAATTAGACTCCTCGACATCTTCCTGTGGGTATTCTTCAACCTATTGCTAATGGTGAGCGTCCTTGGACACATCTTTCCATGGACTTCATTGTGCAGCTCCCTGTTTCCAATGGCAATACTGTTATCCTTATTGTGGTTGACCGTTTTTCTAAAATGTCACATTGCATTCCCTTGATGAATCTGCCTACCGCTCAGCAACTTGCTTCAATTTTTGCCCGGGAGGTCTTCCATTTACATGGGTTACCCAAGGAGATAGTGTTGGACCGGGCTAGCCAGTTTGTCTCCAGATTTTGATGTTCCTTTTGTGCTCAAATGGGGATCCAGCTTTCTTTCTCCTTGGCATATCACCCTCAATCCAATGGGGCTGTGGAACGGTCTAATCAAGCTCTGAAACAGTTCCTCTGTTGCTATGTATCAGATCACCACAATAATTGGTCGGAACTGTTACCTTGGGCAGAGTTTGCTTGTAATAGTGCTATTAATGCTTCCTCCAAGTTATCCCCGTTTATGGCGAATTATGGGTTTCAACCATCCTTGTTGCCCGATTCATTCATGTCTCAGGGTATTTCGGCTTTGGAGGAGGCATGTCCGGCAACTCCGTTCCACGTTGGTGCAGATTCAGAATTGCCTTCATTGTTCTATGCAGCGCCAAAAGTTCCAGGCTGATCGTAGGCGTCTGCTCGCACCTTCCTACCAGGTTGGTGAGAGAGTTTGGCTGTCCTCCCGCAACTTGAACCTTCGTGTGACTTCCACAAAATTGGCTTCCCGTTATGTTGGTCCTTTTCGAATACTCCGATGGGTTAATCCTGTGGCCTATGCTCTTGACCTTCATCCTGCTATGCGCATCTCCAATGTTTTTCATGTCTTCCTCTTGAAACCATTGGTTTGTAATTGGTTTACCACTGTGTTGCCTCATCCCTGTCCTATCTTTGTTGACAACCATGAGGAGTATGAGGTCAGCAGCATTATTGACTCTCATATCTCCAGGGGCTGTGTACAGTATTTGGTTCACTGGAGGGGCTACGGTCCGGAGGAGCGTTCTTGGGTTCCCTCCTCTGATGTTCATGCTCCCGCCCTCCTCCGTGCCTTCCATGCCCGTTTCCCCAATAAGCCTTTTGTCCTCCCACGGAGGAGGGGTCGTTGAAGGGAGGGTACTGTCAAGGTTTTCTCCCTGTTTTGTTTGCCATGTGCTGCTGGCTTCATAGGATTGAGCTGGCAATGTTCCAATCAGCCAATAGAATGCAAACTCAATACTATTGGCTTATTGCATCAGCCAATAGGATTTTTTCTACCTTAATTCCGACTGGCTGATAGAATTCTATCAGCCAATCGGAATTGAAGGGACGCCATCTTGGATGACGTCACTTAAAGGAACCATCATTTAGTAAGAAGACGATGAAAGAAGAGGATGTTCCGCGTCGGATGTCTTGAAGATGGACCCGCTCCGCGCCGGATGGATGTAGATAGAAGTTGCCGTCTGGATGAAGACTTCTGCCCGTCTGGAGGACCTCTTCTTCCTAGCTTGGATGAAGACTTCTGCCTGTCTGGAGGACAACTTAGCCCGGCTTCGTTGAGGACTTCGGCCCGGTTGGGTGAAGACTTTTCAAGGTAGGGTGATCTTCAAGGGGTTAGTGTTAGGTTTGATTAAGGGGGGATTGGGTGGGTTTTAGAGTAGGGTTGGGTGCGTGGGTGGTGGGTTTTAATGTTGGGGGGATATTGTACATTTTTTACAGGTAAAAGAGCTTATTACTTTGAGGCAATGCCCCACAAAAGGCCCTTTTAAGGGCTATTTGTGATTTAGTATAGGGTAGGGCTTTTAATTATTTTGGGGGCTTTTTTTATTTTATTAGGGTGATTAGATTAGGTGTAGCTAGTTTAAAAAACTTGTAATTATTTTATTATTTTCTTTAATTTAGTGTTTTTTTGTACTTTAGATAATTGTATTTAATTGTATTTAATTGTAGTTAATTTAGGGAATTAATTTAATTATAGTGTAGTGTTAGGTGTAATTGTAATTTAGGTTAGGTTTTATTTTACAGGTAAATTTGACTTTATTTTTACTAGGTAGCTATTAAATAGTTAATAACTATTTAATAACTATTATACCTAGTTAAAATAAATACAAAGTTGCCTGCAAAATAAAAAATAAAACCTAAGCTAGCTACAATGTAACCATTAGTTATATTGTAGCTACCTTAGGGTTTATTTTATAGGTAAGTATATTTTATAGGTAAGTATTTAGTTTTAAATAGGAATAATTTATTTAATTGTAGTTATTTTATTTAAATTATATTTAAGTTAGGGGTGTTAGGGTTATTGTTAGACTTAGATTTAGGGGTTAATACATTTAATATAGTTGCGGCGACGTTGGGGCAGCAGATTAGGGGTTAATAAATGTAGGTAGGTGTCGGCGATGTTAGGATGGCAGATCAGGGGTTAATAAAATTTAACTAGTGTTTGCGATGTGGGAGTGCGGCAGTTTAGCGGTTAATATATTTTATATAGTGGTGACGTTGTCCAGTTCGGCAGATTAGGGGTTAAAATTTTTATTTTTGTGTTTGCAATGTGGGGGGGGGGGCTCGGTTTAGGGGTTAATATGTAGTTTATGGGTGTTAGTGTACTTTTTAGCACTTTAGTTAAGAGTTTTATGCTACGGCGTTGTAGTGTAAAACTCTTAACTACTGACTTTAAAATGCGGTACCAGGCTTGGCAGGAGAGGGTCTACCGCTCACTTTTTGGAAGACTTGTAATACCGGCGTTAGGCAAATCCCATTGAAAAAAGAGGATACACAATTAACGTAAGTGGATTTGCGGTATTTTCGAGTCTGGCCAAAAAAGTGAGCGGTGAGCCTGTCATTTCAAGACTCGTAATACCAGCGGGCGTTAAAAAGCAGCGTTGGGACCTCTCAACGCTGCTTTTCAAGGCTAACGCAAGACTCGTAAACTAGGCTTGAGTTATTTATACTTCAGCTATGTGCCTGTCTGGGATAATAGGTCTCCTGATGGAGCGTTTCTCTTTCTATATGTGACTATTAGTTTTGATTGTTAATGTGATTACAAATATCATCAGTACAAAAATATACCTTTCCATTCAAATACAGAAAGTCCAGGGAAAAAGATGGCACATATAAATAGTTGTGCTTACTAAAATTAGCAAATACCAGTAAACTCTCAGAATAAATTACGGAAATCCCCCCACTTTATTAATGACATAATTTATAACAAATATATATATAATATTTTCCACTCATTGCATTACAGTACTATCTAAAAATAGTTTACTAGTACATTTTTTATTGTATGCAACTCTAAAAATGAGATTGTGCTCTTAGACAAAGCGTAAAAAAATAAATAAAAATGTATAAATAAAATATGGACTTTGCTCTTTCACAAATGTTGTTAACGTCTGCCAAATCAATGAAAATCTATTTGGTGTATTACACAATTTCTTCAATATGCTATGAAGAGATATATAGGTATGCATGTAATAAAGCTAATTTACATTTACACAGTGAATTATTAATCCTATAAGAAATATGAGAACTCTAGAGATTCACTGCATACTAAAATACGTAAATATTATTGCGCAAGTGTTGTACTAGTTATATTGAAAGAAAATAAGTTTATTATTTAAAAAAAAAGATATATCAAAATTGTAAGTGTGTTCTAAAATAATTTATAAACCACTTATTACTGACACAACTGAATTACAAACTTATTCCACTAGGTATAAATATACCCTTGTACACATTTGGCAGGTAAGAAGCACTGTGTAAATAACAAAGAAAGTCATTATAGCTTAAAACTGTTTATTTTTTTATTATATTTTCTTCTGTTGTATCTTATCTATCTTTCTACTATTTTATTGATGGCTTTTATCTTTACTACAGATGTTCACTTTTTAAGAGACTTCAGAAAGAGTCAGCACTTTCTTTCTTTTTTGCAAGAATAATAATAAACATAAAATGACAGGTAAAACATTTATATTGCAGAAAAAAATGGCAAGACTTTAAAATGTTGTGTCTGAAGGGCAAATGACTTAATACAAGGGACTGTGAAACTGAACACAGTTCTACTTTTAAAGTGCCTTATAAAAATAAGATGACTCAATTTTCTGAATTTTATTAATTCTTGAGTAAAATATGATTGTATATGATATTAGCTTCAAAATGCTTCAGAATTAAAAAGGACATAGTACATGCATTATAGTTTATTAAATTTCAAAACTTTATATTCAGTTTAAATGGGACGTGCACATAAATCATGATTTTCCATATTATTAATGTACAGTTAAAGTCAACAATCTTTAAAAAAAAAGCATATTTGACCCTCACATAGAATCTGTGCAGAGAGTTCACTGAGCAGACAGGAGGTAGCTTTAAGGGGCATTAAACACTAAATAAATGCTATGAGAGATGCTTTCAAAGAAAATATAGTCTGAGAATAACATGTAGATATATTTTTTAAAGTTTCATTAGTTGTTTAAATATTGACAAAATAAGTGTAAAGTTTAACAGGCCCATTTATCAAGCTCCGTACGGAGCTTGAAGGGCCGTGTTTCTGGCGAGTCTTCAGACTCGCCAGAAACACAAGTTATGAAGCAGCGGTCTAAAGACCGCTGCTCCATAACCCTGTCCGCCTGCTCTGAACAGGCGGACAGGAATCGCCGGACATCAACCCGATCGAATACGATCGGGTTGATTGACAGCTCCCTGCTGGCGGCCGATTGGCCGCGAGTCAGAAGGGGGCGGCGTTGCACCAGCAGCTCTTGTGAGCTGCTGGTGCAATGTTAAATGCGGAGAGCGTATTGCTTTCCGCATTTAGCGAGGTCTTGCGGACCTGATCCGCAGTGTCGGATCAGGTCCGCAAGCCCTTTGATAAATGGGCCTGTAAGTGTCTATAAAACAATGGGAGCTGCCATGTTGTAACTTAGGTTACCTTCTCTCTTGTGGCTAATTAAGGACAGTTATAAATTGGTCAATTGAGTGCACAGCCAATGGCTGTGTGGAATATAACAGTGTCCTTTGCTTTCATTTCTAAGAGGAAGTGAAAAGCTCACAATTTCAGAATGGAATTGCATGAAAATGGGACAAAATAAATAATTAAAATAGATTGCAGAGTTTATATATATATATATATATATATATATATATATATATATATATATATATATATATAATTTATCATTTTACATTACCATTTATATTACTATCTCAAGTATAGAAAAAATCATGGTGACTCCTGCATCTTAGAGTGCAAGGAATAGTTCCTGTCCTCCTGTCCTAGGATTGGGTGAGGTTGTCGTAGCAGGTTAATGGGGTGCTTGCCCTTGGTGGCTAACAAGTTCTTAAAGTAACAGTCTACTCCAGAATTGTTATTGTTTTAAAAAACAGATAATCCCTTTATTAACCAGTCCCCAGTTTTGCATAACCAACATGGTTATATTAATATACTTTTTACCTCTGTGATTTTTTTTTGTATCTAAGCCTCTGCAGACTGCCCCCTTATTTCAGTTCTTTTGATAGACTTGCATTTTAACCAATCAGTGCTGACTCATAAACAACTCCATGGGAGAGAGCACGTTATCTATTTGGCACACATGAACTAGTGCTGTCTAGCCATGGAACACTGTCAAAATGCTTAGTATTTAGCATATGAGCCTACCAAGGTTTAGCTTTCAACAAAGGAAACCAAGAGAGCAAAGTACATTTGATGATAAAAGTTAATTGAAAAGTGTTTTAAAATTGCATCACTGAATCAATTTTTTTAATTCCGACTAGACTGTCCCTTTAAGTATAAATTGGGTACCTTGCATTCAGTCTTCAGTGTGTGGCAGCGACTGCATGAAGAGGAACCTCCACGCCGGTCCTGCTCCGCGGCGGCCAGTTCTGCTTCACAGTCACCTCTGCTCTGCGTTCATCGGTTAAGTTTTTTTTTATTTGGTGCGGGCGGTTAGTTTTTTTTGTTATTTTGTGGGGGTGGTTAAGTGTTTTTTTTGTTAATATTTTGTGCGGGTGCTTAGGTGTTTTTTTCTTAATGCTTCGTTTGGCTATGCTGCATCCAGGTGGATTATTTTGGCTGCACGCAAAGCCAACATTCTTTTAGCTGCGTGCACAACTGTCAACGGAGATGGGATAATAGTATAGATATGTTTCCAGGCAGATGGTTAATTTCTGATTCAAATTAAATTTGTTACCAATAAAACACCAATTAAGCTATCAGCGAACAAACAATCATTCCTTAAAGGGCAACTAAAGTCAAAATTAAAGTTTTGTGATTCAGATAGAGCATGCAGTTTAAAAAAAAAAATGAATAAAGGGGAGAAATGTTTTCCCCAATATACTTCTACTAAAACATTGTGCACATTCTTTTTATATACACATTTTCTGGGGCTCTAGCTTACAATCTACTGAGCACGTGCAAAAGTCCACAGTATATACGTATATATACATTTTGTTATTAGCTGATGGCTGTCACTAGGGATGGGCGAATGTTTCTAAAAATTCAAAATTTAAAACGAATTTTGATACATTCGTTCGTTCAAATCGAATTTCGAATGTTTATATAACATTCTAGTTTCGAATTTTCGTTTTCGAATTTTTCAATAAAATTTGAAAATATTAGTTCAAATAATAGAATGTTTAGCTATGTATTCATTCAATTTCGAAATGTAATATTCGAATTCGAATGTGACATTCGAATTTGAATGTGACATTCAAATTTGAAATAGTATTTCTAGTCTACAACTGTGTTTAATAAATGTAATATTAGAAATCAAATGCTACATTCGAATTTGAATGTCACATTCGAATTTGAAATAGTATGTCTAGTCTAATACTGTGTTTTAAATGTGATATTCGATTTGAATGTGACATTCGAATTAGAAATAGTATTTCTAGTCTAATACTGTGCTTTATAAATGTAATATTCGAATTCGAATGTGACATTCGATTAGAATGCGATATTCGATTTCAATGTGACATTCGAAATAGTGTTTCTAGTCTACAATTGTGTTTTATAAATGTAATATTCAAATTCGAATGTGATATTCGAATGTAACATTCAAATTCGAATGTGACATTCGAAAACTGTAAATAACATTTGAAAATCAAATTTTTAAGAATATTCGTTCTTATCAACATTCTATTATGTAAATCGAATTTCTACAATAACATTCGTTCTAACATTCGAATTCGGATATAAACACATTCGCCCATCCCTAGCTGTCACATGATACAGGCGAAGGAACATTGGATTAAAGGGACAGTTTACACCCTAGTCATCTTAAAGTCTTACCTTAGATTAAGCTGCAAATAGACTCCTGCACCCCTTTCTATATCATGCAGAAGGAAAGGTAATAAAATGTATTTTAAAATGAATATTCTTTCTGGCCACTTTAAAATGGCTGCCAAGCCACACCCACTGATGACATAACGATCTGGGCTACATCTAGGCACTCTGCTGAATAGCATTGACAGTCTCTTGAATAAAACTAGTGAGCCTTTTGTGATTGTATGCCAAATGTAGCCCAGATCATAAGACTTTAAGGGTGTAGACTGTCCCTCTAACTTTGAAATTTGCCAGAAAACAGTCTACTGCTCATTGTCTTTTTATTTTGTATTTGTCAATTATTTGATTCATCTCTGTTTTCGGTCCTTTAAGGCAGAATTGTAAACAGTTATAATTTCTGTTAACTTTTAAAATCTAAATGTACATTTTCAAAATACAAATAGACGTTTTTAACTTAATATTTTCTCCATGAAATACAGATTTTACATGTTTACATAGTGCTATTTTATATTATTTTATTTATTTACTGTCCCTTTAAGATTCTTTGTTTTAAAGATAAGATCTTTTATTGAAACACGGGAAAAAAAATCCTTACCCATACTGTTCAAATTAAAATGATTTACAAATGTCTCCCCATACTGTTTAAATTAAAATGATTTACAAATGTCCCCCTCTTACTGTACTGACAATTATCTATCAATATTGCTCTTGTTTGGCTTTATACATTACTAAGAATAACATTTGGAAAAGAAAAGGTGTAACAGAACACTTCTTTGTAAAATTATGCAATTGCATGTTTGTTCTTCTTGAAGCCAGGAACATATCCCTTTAGGTTTTCAGGTGTATTTACTCAGAAGAACAAACTAATTTTGATTAGTGATTATTTCAATTGGTTATCAGTTCTTCGAAGAAATATAAAGTTTATATGTGGAATATGATCGGTAAATGAGATATACTGTCATATACATGGGAAACCTGATGCTGAGTATCAGAATGATTTATGGAATAATATTGTATATTGCAAACTACAACACACAGGAAATTAATATTTCAGATAAAATCATCTGTTGAAAAGAAAACTACCAACCATAATATTAAAGGTTATATAATACTAAGGAAACCAACTTTTGTGATATATGGGAAAGCACAACAATAGAATCTGTATTTAAATTGTGGCTTGTTTTAGTCCTACATGTATTTAATATATAAAAATAGAGAGAAAATGTGTAGCTAGATAGCTTTTTGTTCTTATTGTGACATGGTCATCACTTAAAACTTTGCCTATCACTATATTATTATTTAAAGCTTTAAATAATGCTAAAATCAAGAATGTATAAATAAAGTAAACTTTTAAGAATATTTCCTTTTTTTTTCTATTGTAATCCATCACAAGAGTATTACAAAGTGCTTGCAGAATCTTTATCAGTATTTTCAAATTTCAGAACCTATAAAATTGTAAAAAAAAAAAAAAAAAAAGAAAAACCACAGTTCAGCTGTTTTTCTGGTGTATTTTTCTGTAACTACATCATTCAACAGAAATATTCCAGTCTATTGGAACACATATTTCTAGCTTTTGAAGGGTTTTAGTCCTTTTTAAAATAGTATGGTTGTTTAAATGTCTTTTTTTAATCTTAACGTTTGTATGCATGTTCAGTTGACATATTTATTAACACTATAGTTTTCCGGATTCCCAAAAAACTTAAATATGTAGCCCAAATTGTAAATTAAAATTATAAAACTTGTAAATGGTTAAATATAACAATTACAATGATCATGAATCATTTAAATATGTATATATATATATATATATTTTATTTCTTAAAATGCACACATTATGAATAAAAGGGATCTCCTTGCTTTTGTGTAAAAATGGTCTCACTATAAAGGCCAAGAAGTAAAATCTGGAATCTAGGTTATCATTATTATTATTATTTATGTATAAAGCGCCAACATATTCCGCAGCACTGTTCATGGGTACAATTTATTTAAGTAAAATAATGATACAAAAGTTGTAAGAGATAAGACAAAATTTGATGAACAAATACAGGAGGAATTGAGGCCCCTATTCCTTTGGGAACTTGCATTTTGACATTTTTCATAGCTGAAGGTGCTAGTTCATGTGTGTCATATAGATAACATTGTGCTCACTCCTGGGGGGTAATTAATGAATCAGCACTGATTGGCAAGAATACTTGTGTGTCAAAAGCATTGAGATAAGAGGCAGTCAGCAGAGGCTTAGATACAAGGTAATCACAGAGGTAAAACGTGTATTAATATAACAGTGCTGATTATGCAAATCTGGAGAAAGGGTAAAAAAATTAATTTTCTATCGCCTAGATTTAGAGTTTTGCGGCCAAAGGGGTGCGTTAGATACGCGTGCTTTTTTCTGGCCGCACCTTTTAAATACCGCTGGTATTTAGAGTTCACAGAATGGCTGCGTTAGGCTCCAAAAAAGGAGCGTAGAGCATATTTACCGCAACTTCAACTCTCGATACCAGCGGTGCTTACGGATGCGGCCAGCTTCAAAAACGTGCTCGTGCACGATTCCCCCATAGAAAACAATGGGGCGGTTTGAGCTGATAAAAAAACCTAACACCTGCAAAAAAGCAGTGTTCAGCTCCTAACGCAGACCCATTGTTTGCTATGGGGAAACACTTCCTACGTCTGCACCTAACACTCTAACATGTACCCCGAGTCTAAACACCCCTAACCTTACACTTATTAACCCCTATTCTGCCGCCCCCGCTATCGCTGACCCCTGCATATTATTATTAACCCCTAATCTGCCGCTCCGTAAACCGCTGCTACTTACATTATCCCTATGTACCCCTAATCTGCTGCCCCTAACACCGCCGACCCCTATATTATATTTATTAACCCCTAATCTGCCCCCCACAACGTCGCCTCCACCTGCCTAAACTTATTAACCCCTAATCTGCCGAGCGGACCGCACCGCTATTATAATAAAGTTATTTACCCCTAATCCGCCTCACTCCCGCCTCAATAACCCTATAATAAATAGTATTATCCCCTAATCTGCCCTCCCTAACATCGCCGACACCTAACTTCAAACATTAACCCCTAATCTGCCGACTGGAGCTCACCGCTATTCTAATAAATGTATTAACCCCTAAAGCTAAGTCTAACACTAACACCCCCTAAGTTAAATATAATTTAAATCTAACGAAATAAATTAACTCTTATTAAATAAATTATTCCTATTTAAAGCTAAATACTTACCTGTAAAATAAATCCTAATATAGCTACAATATAAATTATAATTATATTATAGCTATTTTAGGATTTATATTTATTTTACAGGTAACTTTGTATTTATTTTAACCAGGTACAATAGCTATTAAATAGTTAAGAACTATTTAATAGCTAAAATAGTTAAAATAATTACAAAATTACCTGTAAAATAAATCCTAACCTAAGTTACAATTAAACCTAACACTACACTATCAATAAATTAATTAAATAAAATACCTACAAATAACTACAATTAAATAAACTAACTAAAGTACAAAAAATAAAAAAGAACTAAGTTACAAAAAATAAAAAAATATTTACAAACATTAGAAAAATATTACAATTTTAAACTAATTACACCTACTCTTAGCCCCCTAATAAAATAACAAAGCCCCCCCCCCCAAAAAAAAAATGCCCTACCCTATTCTAAATTACAAAAGTTCAAAGCTCTTTTACCTTACCAGCCCTGAACAGGGCCCTTTGCGGGGCATGCCCCAAAGAATTCAGCTCTTTTGCCTGTAAAAAAAACATACAATACCCCCCCAACATTACAACCCACCACCCACATACCCCTAATCTAACCCAAACCCCCCCTTAAATAAACCTAACACTAAGCCCCTGAAGATCTTCCTACCTTATCTTCACCTCGCCGGGTATCACCGATCGTTCCTGGCTCCAAAATCTTGATCCAACCCAAGCGGGGGCTGTCGATCCATAATCCTGCGGCTGAAGAGGTCCAGAAGAGGCTCCAAAGTCTTCATCCTATCCAGGAAGAAGAGGCGATCCAGACCGGCAACCATCTTGATCCAAGCAGCATCTTCTATCTTCATCCGATGAGGAACGGCTCCATCATGAAGACCTCCAGCGTGGACCAATCTTCTTCCTCCGACGTCCAACTGAAGAATGATGGTTCCTTTAAGGGACATCATCCAAGATGGCGTCCCTCAAATTCCGATTGGCTGATAGGATTCTATCAGCCAATCGGAATTAAGGAAGGAAAATTCTGATTGGCTGATGGAATCAGCCAATCAGAATCAAGTTCAATCCGATTGGCTGATCCAATCAGCCAATCAGATTGAGCTTGCATTCTATTGGCTGTTCCGATCAGCCAATAGAATGCGAGCTCAATAAGCTTAATAATAAGTGTAGGCAGGTGGAGGGGACGTTGAGGGGGGCAGATTAGGGGTTAATAAATATAATATAGGGGTCGGCGGTGTTAGGGGCAGCAGATTAGGGGTACATAGCTATAATGTAGGTGGCAGATTAGGGGTTAATAATAATATGCAGGGGTCAGCGATAGCGGGGGCGGCAGATTAGGGGTTAATAAATATAATATAGGGGTCGGCGGTGTTAGGGGCAGCAGATTAGGGGTACATAGGGATAACGTAGTTGGCGCCAGTGTACGGAGCGGAAGATTAGGGGTTAAAAAATGTAAATATAGTGGCGGCGATGTGGGGGGACCTCGGTTTAGGGGTACATAGGTAGTTTATGGGTGTTAGTGTACTTTAGAGCATAGTAGTTAAGAGCTTTATAAACCGGCGGCTGGAGTTTTGTCGTTAGATTTCTAACGCTCACTTCAGCCACGACTCTAAATACCGGCATTAGGAAGATCCCATTGAAAAGATAGGATACGCAAATGACGTAAGGGGATCTGCGGTATGGAAAAGTCGCGGCTGTAAAGTGAGCGTTAGACCCTTTCCTGACTGACTCCAAATACCGGCGGTAGCCCAAAACCAGCGTTAGGAGCCTCTAACGCTGGTTTTCACGGCTACCGCCCAACTCTAAATCTAGGCCTATATTTTTAAACAATACACATTTTGTTGTAGACTGTCCCTTTAATTGACAAAACATAATTCAAAAACATTAAACAATAATCATCATGTTTTACTTTTTCCTTTGAATGGCTATATTTTGCTTCCACCACTTGAACCACTGTAAACGTCTTATTAAAAGACTTGCAATATGTCTGTCTCCTATTGTATTTTTATGTTTTTTTTTACTAAGTTTCCTCTTTCTATTGTGCATGCATCTTAATCAGATTTTCAATTTGTCTCAACAAAGCAACCAAAAATTATATATATATATATATACACACAGGTATACCCCGCTCATACAGCAGGTTAGGGACCAGAGCTGTAAAGTGAAAACCGCCTTAAAGTGAAACAAGGCAATTTTAGCTTCCTTTTCACTTGCCAGTGTATTTAAAAACTTGAAAACTTGTTTGAACTAAAATATATGAGGGGTGCAATAGGGCTATATTTAGTTTAACACTAGCACAGCACAGTATTCTATTAGTATTAAATAAATACTGTACTTGTAAAATAGTGACAACTACTTGTAGTAAAATATGCCAGACTATAACACAGACACAGAGTTCACTGTAATGCTGTAAACAGAGTGAACTGCGCATAACAAAATGGTGCCAGTCACTTTTCTCCCAATCTCACAATGATTACAGCACTATTTCAAAATCATTGGAGGTTGAACTTCAGCTCCACACACAAAGCACTGTATTAGCGAAGCGCTGTAAAGTGAAGCACTGTAAAGTGGGGTATATATATCTCATGGAGATTTTAATGGATTGCAAATGATAGCCATCATTCTGATTTTTGGCATTCTCTGGGCAAACTATGTTTATAACTTTGATATTAAATACTAAACTCTATGTTTATATCCACAAATAATTAGTCTGTGAGGGACATTTGTGTAAAATAATTGTAAAAAATGTATTCAGTGCTGCCCCTGTGTTTCAGCCATACAGGATTATCTCAAATGTTAGTACCCAATCTCAAAAAAGATTTGCCCCGGTTTATTCACTAAAACAAATTAGATCATTATTAAATACTTCAAGGATGTTTGGAAAATGCACTTGCAATTTTTATTTCACCATTTAAATTTTGAGCTCTATATCCATTTTGTTGTACATGACATGCCACTAAATTCAAAATCATAGGGCAGACAGATTTATAAAGAAGCAAATGAAAGGAGAACTAATTCCTTAATAACCAAGGCTTAGACCTTAAAGGTACAGTTCACCCAAACATTTCCCCTTCCTTTAAATTATTCCCAATGATCTTTTTTACCTGCTAGAGCGTATTAAATTGGTAACAAGTAGCTTCTTTACTCCTATTTTAGCATTTGAAATAGCTGATTTAGCCTGTGGTATAGCCACCTATACTGAAAGTTTTGATACTGGAGTATATGCTATTGACAAGCTTAAGCCAGCAGAAGAAGTTACACTCTCAGTGGGATGCAGGATAGTTAAGTAATACAATTATAATTGTCCATTGTTCTCTCTATGTATTGAGCTTTGGTGTTCTAGCCAAATAAAAGATAAGGAAGCAAGTGGGTGTGCACAGAGTTATAACATAATGAGATCTGATATTACCATTAATTTCAACCCATTGTAATAGGCTGTGGTTTCAAAGCACAAAATCAGCTACTTCATACACACATAAAAGCATGAAATAGTTTCAAATATTTTATACACTGCAGTTGGTATAACAAGTTATTTAAAATACATTAATGGAAAAACATTTTTTAAGTGTACTGTCCCTTTAAGGGTCTCACTTTACTGCAGTTCATGCAAGGTGAATTAATTTATGTCATGAATATAGTAGAACTATCACATTTTAATAGAAATTTCAACTTACAAAAATAAATAAATAAAATGCAGAGGTACCATCTTTAATTTCCTTGATGGGCCCAATGATCAAAAGCACACTAACAATGAGAGAATTTCTGCAAAATGTTTGAGGTTTACATCCAGAACTCTGCATAGTGAAATCAATGTCTCTCAAGCTAAAATCTTGCAATACTGACAAGACCTCTTGATAATATTGCTAAAGCAGAGAGCTTTATATCATTGGGCCCTACAAGCCAGTTCAGCAGGACAAGGACCCGATTGCTGGTTGGTCCCTAAGCAGACAGTGTGCAGGGGGTGGGCATAATGTGCATAATCCCAGTGAAAGGGAGCCTTTTATTAAGGTAGGTTGCTGACCCATCTTTTTGCTGTGTTACATCAAAGAGTTTCAGATCAGTTCTCTATGCAGCACAACAGCAGACCTAACATGAACTTGTCCTGCAATCTGTGTCCCTGCTCTGCCCTACAGCTGCCTGCAGATTATGTGCAGAAGAGAGAGATCATGTCTCTCCTTTTACTTCATCTCAAGAACCAAGCTTTATTCCTCTCTTCTTGCCTCTCCCATCATGGTGTTGTCAGGACCACGTTAGACAGCACAAGATGCTGGGTGTATTCATTGTAATCAGTCATACACATTAATACAATAAAAGGTGGTTTGGGTTATGCTTTTGGCTATCAAAGGTCAGAGTTTACCCTTTATGTGCTTTGAGGCAGGAGACTCAGCATATTCCAAAGTTCATAAATAAATTAGTTATTAGTGTCCTAACTTTACCTGCATAAACTCCAATCAATTGACTAAATTGCCCAGTTCCTTTTTTTCAGCTCCTGTTTTTGAAGTGTATCAGATCAAAACATTTGATCATATTGTTGCTAATGTTCTGTTAGTCATCACAAAGGATTAAGTTATTTCAAAGGAGTCTAGCTGCAGACTGGAGCTCCACTCTAGACAGGAAACATGTGACCTCCACTCAATTTATTTTTAATCAACTTTAATGTAACAAACAACCTATAGTCAATCATTCTGAAAACTAAACATTTTGCAGCTTTCTTGTTCTTAAAGGGGTAGTAAACCTAGAAAATAATGTTATATAATTCTGCACATAGTGCAGAATTATATAACATTATCTTAGCCAAACTTTACTCAACATAATATTGCCGGTGAAATTTGATTAAAAAATAGAGGGTTTTTCAGACCGTCGCTCTTGCTCTACTGAGTGGGTCTAGTTTTCCCCCTGAGCACATCTGGGCAGCTGTCTAGTCACAGCCCAGCCCGATCGCGCCCAGATGTGCTCAGGGGGAAAACCCATACCCACTCAGTAGAGCAAGAGCGACGGTCTGAAAAATCGTCTTTTTTTTAATCAAATTTCACCGGCAATATTATTTTGAATACAGTTTGGCTAGGACAATGTTATATAATTCTGCACTGTGTGCAGAATTGTATAACATTATTTTCTAGGCTTACTGCCCCTTTAATGTTCACTCACAGTGGTTTGTGCTTATTGTCACCTATAAGGTAACTCCTGTGAATAAACATTAAAGGGACTTGAAACCCTATTTTTTTTTTTCATGATTTAGGTAGAACATACAATTTTAAACAATTTTCCAGTTTACTTCTTGTATAAATTTGCTTCATTTTTTTTGTATCACTTGTTGAAGAAGCATCAATGCACTACTAGTTTCTAACTGAACATATGGGTTAGCCAATGACAACCAGTATATATAGGCAGCCACCAATCAGCAGCTAGAACCTAGGTTCCTTTCAGGAAAGGATAACAAGAGAAGTGAGGAAATTAAAATAATAGAATCAAATTGGAAAGTTGTTTAAAATTGTATGCTCTTTCTGAATCATGAAAGAAAAAAATTGGATTTAATTTCCCTTTAACCCCTTAAGGACCAAACCATTTTTCAATTTCTTACCCTTAAGCTATTTTTAAATTTCTGCGGTGTTTGTGTTTAGCTGTAATTTTCCTCTTACTCATTTACTGTACCCACACATATTATATACCTTTTTCTCACCATTAAATGGACTTTCTAAAGATACCATCATTTTCATCATATCTTATAATTTACTATAAACACAATTATAAAAAATGATGACCCCCAAAATCTGTTACACATCTACAACCACCAAAGAACACCCATGCTAAATAGTTTCTAAATTTTGTCCTGAGTTTAGAAATACCTAATGTTTACATGATCTTTGCTTTTTTTGCAAGTTATAGGGCAATAAGTACAAATAGCACTTTGCTATTTCCAAACTATTTTGTTTTTAAAATTACCGCTAGTTACATTGTAACACTGATATCTGTCAGGAATCCCTTAATATCCCTTGACATGTATATATGTTTTTAGTAGACAACCCAAAGTATGGATCTAGGCCCATTTTGGTATATTTCATGTCACCATTTCAACGCCAAATGCGATCATTACATTTTTCACAATTTTAGGTTTCTCACTGAAATTATTTACAAACAGTTAGTGCAATCATGGCACAAATGGTTGTACATGCTTCTCTGTGGTCCCCTTTGTTCAGAAATAGCAGACATATATGGCTTTGGCATTGCTTTTGGTAATTAGAAGGCCGCTAAATGCCGCTGCGCACCACACGTGTATTATGCCCAGCAGTGGAGGGGTTAATTAGGTAGCTTGTAGGGAGCTTGTAGGGTTCAGGCTTTAGAGCAGAGATCAGCATCCCACCTGACACATCCCACTCCCTGATTCCTCCCAAACAGCTCTCTTCCCTTCCCCACCCCGCAATTGTCCCCGCTATCTTGAGTACTGGCAGAAAGTCTGCCAGTACTAAAATAAAAGGCTTTTTTTTTAAATATATTTATTCTGCCTTTAAGGATCCCCCCTTAGCCCCCAACCTCCCTGACCCCCCCCCAAACAGCTCTCTAAATCTCCCACCCACCTTATTGCCCACCATCTTGGGTACTGACAGCTGTGTTCCAGTACCCAGTTGTCCATTTAATTTTTTTTTTTAAA
The DNA here is from genome assembly GCF_027579735.1 of Bombina bombina. NCBI lineage: Eukaryota > Metazoa > Chordata > Amphibia > Anura > Bombinatoridae > Bombina > Bombina bombina. The sequence continues at coordinate 877,366,612 of NC_069501.1, read as the reverse complement.
ATAAAATAAAAAACCCTATTTTTCTGTACTGTAGCCTCACCCCTTAATACCCTACCCCGCTCCCCCTCCCGGATCCCTTTACAAACAATTCCCCCTCCCTCCCTCCCTCCCTCTCCCTTTCCCATCTTCCTCCTTTCCTTGTGTATAATGGACGTGTGCGCACGCTACCGAGCCCCGCCTCCCACCTCCTTGCGTGCACACGGACACTTTCATCACAGGATCCGGAGTGTGCACCATCGATGGGCCGCCCACCCGCCTCCCTGCTTTGGCTCCCACCCGCTTGTTGATGTAGAGAGGGCCACACTCATATATTTTACCTTTTCTGAATAAGTAACTGGTAATTTAAAATGGTTAAAATCCTTTGAGCGACTCATTTATGCATGGAATATACAAGGCATGAACCCTTCATAGGACAGACATGTTTTCAGACTGGCCCAACGCTCTTTATGGCAAACAAGTTGGTGACAACCTTGCCACTTCATATATTTTACCTTTTCTGAATAAGTGGTATTTTAAAAGGGTTAAAATCCTGTGGGCCACTCATTTCTGTGTGGATATATACAGGGCATAAACCCCTTTATAGGACAGACATGTTCTCAGCCAGACCCAACGCTTTTAATGACAAACAAACTGGTGCCGACCTTGTCAAATCACATATTTTACCTTTTCTAAAAAAGTTACTGTTATTTTGAAAGGGTTTCTTTTCCATATAAATCTTTGGGACAGTCTGAAAACACTTTTGTGTTAAAGGGGCTCACGCCCTTTTGTGTATAAAGGGGCTCACACCCTATATAACCACACAGAAATCAGTGGCCCAAAGGATTTTAACCATTTTAAAATACTATTTACTTAGGCCTAAATTTAGAGTTGGGCGGTAGCCGTGAAAACCAGCGTTAGAGGCTCCTAACACTGGTTTTGGGCTACCGCCGGTATTTGGAGTCAGTCAGGAAAGGGTCTAACGTTCACTTTCCAGCCGTGACTTTTCCATACCGCAGATCCCCTTACGTCATTTGCGTATCCTATCTTTTCAATGGGATCTTTCTAATGCCGGTATTTAGAGTCGTGGCTGAAGTGAGCGTTAGAAATCTAACGACAAAACTCCAGCCGCAGAAAAAAGTCAGTAGTTAAGAGCTTTCTGGGCTAACGCCGGTTTATAAAGCTCTTAACTACTGTGCTCTAAAGTACACTAACACCCATAAACTACCTATGTACCCCTAAACCGAGGTCCCCCCACATCGCCGCCACTCGATTACATTTTTTTAACCCCTAATCTGCTGACCGCCACCTACGTTATACTTATGAACCCCTAATCTGTTGCCCCTAACACCGCCGACCTATATTATATTTATTAACCCCTAATCTGCCCCCCTCAATGTCGCCTCCACCTGCCTACACTTATTAACCCCTAATCTGCCGAGTGGACCGCACCGCTACTATAATAAAGTTATTAACCCCTAATCCGCCTCACTCCCGCCTCAATAACCCTATAATAAATAGTATTAACCCCTAATCTGCCCTCCCTAACATCGCCGACACCTAACTTCAATTATTAACCCCTAATCTGCCGACCGGAGCTCACCGCTACTGTAATAAATTGATTAACCCCTAAAGCTAAGTCTAACCCTAACACTAACACCCCCCTAAATTAAATATAATTTAAATCTAACGAAATAAATTAACTCTTATTAAATAAATTATTCCTATTTAAAGCTAAATACTTACCTGTAAAATAAACCCTAATATAGCTACAATATAAATTATAATTATATTATAGCTATTTTAGGATTTATATTTATTTTACAGGTAACTTTGTATTTATTTTAACCAGGTACAATAGCTATTATATAGTTAAGAACTATTTAATAGCTAAAATAGTTAAAATAATTACAAAATTACCTGTAAAATAAATCCTAACCTAAGTTACAATTAAACCTAACACTACACTATCAATAAATTAATTAAATAAAATACCTACAATTAAACCTAACACTACACTATCAATAAATAAATTAAATAAACTACCTACAATTACCTACAATTAAACCTAACACTACACTATCAATAAATAAATTAAATACAATTCCTACAAATAAATACAATGAAATAAACTAACTAAAGTACAAAAAATAAAAAAGAACTAAGTTACAAAAAATAAAAAAATATTTACAAATATTAGAAAAATATTACAACAATTTTAAACTAATTACACCTACTCTAAGCCCCCTAATAAAATAACAAAGACCCCCAAAATAAAAAAATGCCCTACCCTATTCTAAATTAAAAAAGTTCAAAGCTCTTTTACCTTACCAGCCCTGAACAGGGCCATTTGCGGGGCATGCCCCAAAGAATTCAGCTCTTTTTCCTGTAAAAAAAACACATACAATACCCCCCCAACATTACAACCCACCACCCACATACCCCTAATCTAACCCAAACCCCCCTTAAATAAACCTAACACTAAGCCCCTGAAGATCTTCCTACCTTATCTTCACCCTGCCAGGTTCACCGATCCGTCCTCGGAAGTGTTGATCCAAGGCCAAGCGGGGGGCTGAAGAGTGACGTCCATCCTCGGGCTGAAGTCTGGATCCAAGCGGCAACTAAAGAAATCCATCATCGGGCTGAAGTTGGAAGTCCATCATCGGGATGAAGTCTTCTATCAAGCAGCATCTTCAATCTTCTTTCTTCCGAAGCAGAGCCATCTTGTTCCCAGCCGACGCGGATCCATCCTCTTCTAACGCCTACTAGCCGAATGACGGTTCCTTTAAATGACATCATCCAAGATGGCGTCCGTCGAATTCCGATTGGCTGATAGGATTCTATCAGCCAATCGGAATTAAGGTAGTAAAATTCTGATTGGCTGATGGAATCAGCCAATCAGATTTAAGTTCAATCCGATTGGCTGATCCGATCAGCCAATCAGATTGAGCTCGCATTCTATTGGCTGTTCCGATCGGATCAGCCAATCGGATTGAACTTGAATCAGCCAATCAGAATTTTCCTACCTTAATTCCGATTGGCTGATAGAATCCTATCAGCCAATTGGAATTCGACGGACGTCATCTTGGATGACGTCATTTAAAGGAACCATCATTCGGCTAGTAGGCATCGTTAGAATAAGATGGCTCCGCACCGCTCCGGAAGAAAAAAGATTGAAGATGCTGCTTGATAGAAGACTTCATCCCGATGATGGACTTCCGACTTCAGCCCGATGATGGATTTCTTCAGTCGCCGCTTGGATCCAGACTTCAGCCCGAGGATGGACGTCACTCTTCAGCCCCCCGCTTGGGCTTGGATCAACACTTCCGAGGCTTGGATCAAGACTTCCGAGGATGGATCAGTGAACCTGGCAGGTTGAAGATAAGGTAGGAAGATCTTCAGGGGCTTAGTGTTAGGTTTATTTAAGGGGGGTTTGGGTTAGATTAGGGGTATGTGCGTGGTGGGTTGTAATATTGAGGGGGGTATTGTATGGTTTTTTTTTTACAGGCAAAAGAGCTGAATAATTCTTTGGGGCATGCCCCGCAAAGGGCCCTGTTCAGGGCTGGTAAGGTAAAAGAGCTTTGAACTTTTTTAATTTAGAATAGGGTAGGGCATTTTTTTATTTTGGGTGGCTTTGTTATTATATTAGGGGGCTTAGAGTAGGTGTAATTAGTTTAAAATTGTTGTAATATTTTTCTAATGTTTGTAAATATTTTTTTTATTTTTTGTAACTTAGTTCTTTTTTATTTTTTGTACTTTAGTTAGTTTATTTAATTGTATTTATTTGTAGGAATTGTATTTAATTTATTTATTGATAGTGTAGTGTTAGGTTTAATTGTAACTTAGGTTAGGATTTATTTTACAGGTAATTTTGTAATTATTTTAACTATTTTAGCTATTAAAAAGTTCTTAACTATTTAATAGCTATTGTACCTGGTTGAAATAAATACAAAGTTACCTGTAAAATAAATATAAATCCTAAAATAGCTATAATATAATTATAATTTATATTGTAGCTATATTAGGGTTTATTTTACAGGTAAGTATTTAGCTTTAAATAGGAATAATTTATTTAATAAGAGTTAATTTATTTCGTTACATTTAAATTATATTTAATTTAGGGGGGTGTTAGGGTTAAAGTTAGACTGAGCTTTAGGGGTTAATAAATTTATTAGAGTAGCGGTGAGCTCCTGTCGGCAGATTAGGGGTTAATACTTGAAGTTAGGTGTCGGCAATGTTAGGGAGGGCAGATTAGGGGTTAATACTATTTATTATAGGGTTATTGAGGCGGGAGTGAGGCGGATTAGGGGTTAATACATTTATTATAGTAGCGCTCAGGTCCGGTCGGCAGATTAGGGGTTAATAATTGTAGTTAGGTGGAGGTGACGTTGGGGGCGGCAGATTAGGGGTTAATAAATATAATATAGGGGTCGGCGATGTTAGGGCAGCAGATTAGGGGTACATAGGGATAATGTAGGTGGCGGGGGTGTACGGAGCGGCAGATTAGGGGTTAAAAATAATATGCAGGGGTCAGCGATAGCGGGGGTGGCAGATTAGGGGTTAATAAGTGTAAGGTTAGGGGTGTTTAGACTCGGGGGTACATGTTAGAGTGTTAGGTGCAGACGTAGGAAGTGTTTCCCCATAGAAAACAATGGGGCTGCGTTAGGAGCTGAACGCGGCTTTTTTCCAGGTGTTAGGTTTTTTTCAGCTCAAACAGCCCCATTGTTTTCTATGGGGGAATCGTGCACGAGCACGTTTTTGAAGCTGGCCGCGTCCGTAAGTTGAAGTTGTGGTAAATATGCTCTACGCTTCTTTTTTGGAGCCTAACGCAGCCATTCTGTGAACTCTAAATACCAGCGGTATTTAAAAGGTGCGGCCAGAAAAAAGGACGCGTAGCTAACGCACCCCTTTGGCCGCAAAACTCTAAATCTAGGCGTCAGAAAAGGTAAAATATATAAAGTGGCAAGTTTGGCACTAGTTTATTTGCCATGAGTCGCGTTGGGCCAGGCTTTAAACATGTTTATCCTATGAAGGGGCTCACTCCTTGTATATATCCACACAGTTTTGAGGGCCCAAATAATTTTAACCCTTTTAAAATATCTGATTCCTTATTTAGAAAAGGTAAAATATATGAGGTGGCAAGGTTGTCACCCCCCCGTTTGTTTGCTTCAAAAAGCGTTGGGCCAGGGTGAGAACATGTTTATTCTATGAAGAGGTTCACGCTCTGTATATATCCACAAAGAAGTGAGTGGTCCAAAGGATTTTAACCCTTTTAAAATACTAGTTACTTATTCAGCAATTTAAAAATATATGAGATGGCAACATTGGCACCAGTTTGTTTGCTACAAAAAGCGTTGGGCCAGGCTAAGAATATATTTATCCTATGAAGAGGTTCACTCCCTGTATATATCCACACAGTAAAGAGTGGCCTAAAGGATTTTAAGCCATATGAAATACCAGTTATTTATTTTGAAAAGGTGAAATATATCAAGTGGCAAGGTTGGCAATATTTTTTTTTTTTTGCCATAGAAACCATTGGGCCAGGCTGAAAACATGTTTATCCTATGAGGAGCTTCATGCCGTGTATGCATCCATGCAAAAAATAATGGCCTTAAGGATTTTAACCCTTTTAAAATACCAGTTACTTTTTCAGAAAAGGTAAAATATATGAAGTGTATATCAATGAGATAGGTATAGAACTGCCTTATTCATCAAATTATGGTTCCATCTATAACCCATACACTCATATTCCATAGCGGAGTGTGGGGGGTGCCCTAGTTGGTGTAATCCCAAAGAAAAAAGAAAACCACTATTTGGCACACACTTAAACACATAGGTAAATATTGGAGCATCTGGATTAATCACACTACAATTGTCTATTTTAAAATAAGACAATAATCTTGAGGCTCTAAGTTTGCAAAATTAAGCAGATTCCAACACTGTCAGAGGCCCATTGTAAGATGTCCACCGAGATAGAAAAAGATCCCTAATAAACTACTGACTATGATTTGGTGCTACCCACAAAGGTGGGTGAAGGGTGGGGCTTATGAGACTATCTCTTGATAGGAAGCTGCTTACAATTATTGTGAAAAAGGTACGGGCTTGCAGTGACTAAGAAATGACCATACTTACCTAGCATATCAATCACAGAGTGCACACAAATAAAGTATAACCATGTCCAGATTACTAACAGACAGGTGAATGCCTAATGCACTGTCATGAGATTCAGGACACATGCAGGACACAGCATAGATGGTACAACTCTATTTTATTGTAGAGCATAAACAAACATCTGGTAGCATTAATCTCACTAACTAACTGCAACACAGACAAACGGACCTAAGCCCTGCCCCTAATCTGGTGACGTCACTTCCTGCTCTCATCACATCTTCCCCCTTTTCAAAGGACAAAGCATACATTTTTTTTTTCATTTGAATATAAAAAATAACAAGGTATACAACAACAATTTTGCATAGAATATAACAAATAACAAGTTACAGAAAATATAAACAACATGAATTACATCCTGATTTGAACATCGGGGTAGACTACCCTAGTCTACAGTGACCATGGGATTATTCTGCCCATACTTTCCGTCACTGTTCTAACTAAAGTTAATCCCGATATCGGGCCGGAAGTTTCACCACTCTTCTGCTTGATGTAACTCTACATGAACTGTCCTCTGATACAGAAGAAGGTGATTGAGAGTCCGCTGGAGGCAAAGACATATCCCTGCTGTGATCTTGCTGAGGGGAAGGCACCCCTTTTAAAACAGGGGATCCCACCGGCGGTGGTACTGAGGCATCCAGTTCCAAACTCTCAGGTACAGGCTGAAGATGTTTTCGGTTACGGCGTGTAACTGTCCCTCCAACAATAAGGACTACATAAGACCATAATCCAGTTTAATTCTGACACTTTGCCCCACATTCAGCTCCTGCAAGGGCCTCACAGAATGTCTCCTGTCATAGAAGAATCGATAGCCCCTTTTTGCCTCTTCATCCTTCCTAAGGACTTCGTCCCAAGGAATAGAGCTAGCAGGCTGGAAGACACCCATAGAGGGTAAGGTGGTGCGAATCTGGCATCCTAGCATCAGCTGTGCCGGGCTAAATCCCGTGGCTTGAATGGGAGTCACCCTATAGGACAAGAGGGCAAGGTACGGCTCAGATTTCTTTAAAATTAATTTTGTTGTTTAAACTGCCCTTTCAGCCATTCCGTTGGCCTGGGGGTAATGTGGACTTGACGTTGAATGTGTAAAATCATATTCCCTGCTGAAAGAACTGAACTCTGTGGAAGCGAACTGGATTCTGTTATCACTCACCAGCTCCATTGGTATGCCCCACCGGGGAACAAGCTCTTGAGACGAGTGATAACGGCTGGACTTGTAATTTCATTCAAAGGTGCAATTTCCAAATACCTGGAATAGTAGTCGATCACAACCAAGAACTTTTTCCCGTGCAGTTCACACAGATCAGCAGCTATTTTCTGCCATGGGCCTGCAGGCAGCTGAGTAGAAATCAAGGGCTCTCTTCTCTGAGTAGGCCGGCGTTCCCGGCAAAAGGCACATTTAGACACATGGGTTGCCATGTCGGAACTGATTACAGGCCACCATACAGCCATAGCTGCCCTTTCTCTGCACTTTGTAATGCCTAAGTGGCCAACGTGAAACCTGTTTAACATCTCCTGCCACATGCTAACAGGAATAACCATGCGGTCCTGGAACAGCACCAACCCATCCAGCTCTGTGAGCTGCGACCTTTCTGACTGGTAAGAACTTAAAGACATCCAGACTGCCCAAATCTTGGGCCAACCTTATTTTATGTACTTTATAACTTTTTGAAGGTCTGTATCTAAATATGTCTCTTTCTTTATTTGTTCTAGCTTCCCTGAAGAAATGGATTTGGAGGCAAGAACTTAATCTACATACACTTTTACATCTGATTCCGTTGAGGACTCTTCAGCAGCAGCCAGCGGGAGCCTGGATAGTGTATCTGCCACAACCAGTTGTTTCCCCGGCACATGCACTGCCTGAACATTGAATCTGAGCAGCCTCATTAGAAGTCTCTGGCATCTTAGGGGTATTTAGTCAATATCATAGGAATTTAATAGAGGGACTAGCGGTTTATGATCAGTCTCCAAACTAAATTTCTCTAAACCCACTAGGCAACGCTGAAAGCGCTCACAGGCCCAAACTGCAGCCAGGCACTCTTTCTCAATTTGGGCGTAATTTGACTCAGCAGCCGTCAGTGTACGGGAACAGTAGGCAATGGGCTGTAGTTTGTTTTCATTCAGCTGCAGGAGGGCGGCCCCTAACCCATAACTGCTCACATCAGCACTAACGTTTAAGGAGGTAATTAGATAGGAGCGCCAAATAAGGCAAGGTCTAGGGGTAAAGGAATGGGTGATTTAATATAATCACAAATGGAAATGATCCTGTAAGTGTTGCATTAAAGTGGACTATAGGGGTAGAAATAGTCCTATCTTATGTATTGATGAGTTTGTTGAATACGTGAATTCCAAGCATATATACCCCTAAATTTAATATAGGGGTAATGGTAGCATTCACTGAGTAGAGTGCAAGTATAAAATCGAAATTATATGTATAGCGCAGCAAAGGTTTGCATAAGAAATCGATGTGTGGCACAAAAAATATATACTTAAATAAAAATAACAAAGTTTAATATCAATTACATAAATAAATATGGATCCATATAAACATTGGTATTACGCTAAAGACAATATTTTGGTATTACCCTAAAACAGTTTTAATAAATAAAATCTATCTGATCAAGAACTTCGCATATATAAAAGTGGGGCGTGGCACGTTGTCAGGTTTTTCTCTAATAGATGAGCCTGCTAAATATAGAGGTGCGCAAGAATAGACAATAAATGACAAAAATTGAAACACAAATGGCGTTAGCCCATCTAATGATAAGGTGGGCTAAAAAATAGTATAGATAAATAGTTGAAACCCTAGTAGTGGGAAATCAACATTTAAACAATATAGTATGTTATAACAATTAAAAAAACAGATGCAAAACGGCATAATCTAACATAACAATATTAAAAAGTAATATTAAAAAGTAATATTGGAAAATAACGTGATCTCCAGTGAAAATAGTGACAGTCCAAGTTAGTGGCATATAGTCCAATTCATGAAAAACATGTAGTTCAAAAATAATGCAAAAAGTTAAATCCACAAAAAAATATATAAAAGTATATAGTTCATTCCAAAAATGTAGTGATATCTCAAATGGTGAAAAAATGAAAAAGTGAGTAGCTAGTGTGTGCACAAAGTAGTGAACGTGATCACTGAAAAAACATAAAAAACTTTAAAAAGCTTAGAAGGCTTGTTATTCTCAAATGGTAATCTACAATCAGCTTCCTGATAACAACGGTCCCTTAGGTTGTGACACTATCCGCAAGGGTAATGCGAAAAGATAATTCAAAAAGAGAATAAAAGACAAAACTTAATTAAAAATAAAAACAAAAATAGAAAAAAGTGTCTGGGAAGTCCTCAAAACCTGTAAATAAAGAATAACAACTTAGTGTGATATTGATAATAATGTACAATAGTTAAAAGGAATAATGCTCACCATATACTTGTCAACGCGTTTCGGCCTGCAGTAGAGGCCTTTCTCAAGACTAAGGGTCTGGACTGTCACTATTTTCACTGGAGATCACGTTATTTTCCAATATTACTTTTTAATATTACTTTTTAATATTGTTATGTTAGATTATGCCATTTTGCATCTGTTTTTTTAATTGTTATAACATACTATATTGTTTAAATGTTGATTTCCCACTACTAGGGTTTCAACTATTTATCTATACTATTTTTTAGCCCACCTTATCATTAGATGGGCTAACGCCTTTTGTGTTTCAATTTTTGTCATTTATTGTCTATTCTTGCGCACCTCTATATTTAGCAGGCTCATCTATTAGAGAAAAACCTGACAACGTGCCACGCCCCCCTTTTATATATGCAAAGTTCTTGATCAGATAGATTTTATTTATTAAAACTGTTTTAGGGTAATACCAAAATATTGTTTTTAGGGTAATAACAATGTTGATATGGATCCATATTTATTTATGTAATTGATATTAAACTTTGTTATTTTTATTTAAGTATATATTTTTTGTGCCACACATCAATTTCTTATGCAAACCTTTGCTGTGCTATACATATAATTTCGATTTTATACTTGCACTCTACTCAGTGAATGCTACCATTACCCCTATATTAAATTTAGGGGTATATATACTTGGAATTCACGTATTCAACGAACTCATCAATACATAAGATAGGACTATTTCTACCCCTATAGTCCACTTTAATACAACACTTACAGGATCATTTCCATTTGTGATTATATTAAATCACCCATTCCTTTACCCCTAGACCTTGCCTTATTTGGCGCTCCTATCTAATTACCTCCTTAAACTTTATTTCATACCGCGGGCATTTGGGGACCTGCCTTAGACAGGAGCTATAGGTCGTCCACATACAGCGCTGTAAGAAAAACCACTTTGTTCTCCCACATCAGCACTAACCACAGTCTTTTTAGAAGGGTCGTAGAACCCCAACACTGGGGCAGACCCCAGCAGGGACTTGACCTGCATAAAATATTCTTCCTGTGAAGATCCCCAGACCCAGGCAACATCTTTCTTTAGCAACTCTGTGATAGGGTGTAGTATTGTGGATAAATCTGGAAGGAACCTGCCCACATAATTTACAAGGCCCAATATTTGACTCAGCTCATGTACATCAGAAGGATTTTTCATCTGTTCAATAGCACAAATTTTCTTGGGGTCTGGCTTGATGCCATCCCCATTGATGATGTGCCCAAAGTAAATTAACTCAGCTTTCCCAAAATGGCATTTCTCTTTGTTTAGCTTCAGCCCGGACTCTCTGATAGTCTGCAGCACACAGCTCAATCGCTAATCATGTTCCTCCAACGTAGACCCATACACTAAGATGCTGTCCATGATGACTGCCGTTCCCAAGTGGGCTATTAGGAGAGAACTCATTTCTCTTTGGAAGATTTCAGGAGCAGAGGATATCCTGAAGGGGAGTCTGCAAAAACAAAACCGACCTACTGGTGTAACGAAGGTAGTCAGTTTGTGGAACTCTGGATCTAGAGGTATCTGCCAGAAGTCGCTAGAAGCATCCAATGTAGAGAAGAACTTTGCCCCTGCCAATTTCAGAGCTATGTCTTCAAGTGTCGGCAGCACATATCTCTCTCTCTTCACCGCCTCATTCAGCCTTTTCAAGTCTACACAGATGCGTACCTTCCCATTTTTCTTTGCAATGGGCACAATGGGGGAACACCAGTCAGTTGCTTCAACAACCTCTTTAATAACCCCTTCTTCATACGCAGAAGCTCCTTCTCCACTTGAGGCATGAGCAGGAACGGAATTCTACGGGGAGTGGTAATGCTGTATGGGACTGCGTCACCTTTAAGTGATATACGGACTGGGTTACAATTCAGTAAGCCCAATTCACCAAACATATCTTCTGAGATCTCATTCACTCTGGCCACTAGGCCCAAACCACAGGCTGCTTTTCTGCTCAATAAGTTGTTAACACACTGACCTCTAATCACATACACTCACATGGTGAATTTCATTTGCTTGTACTCGCAGCTGGCAAGAAATTTCCCTGCACAAACAATGCGGCCACCAGGACTATGGACTTTTGTTGTAACTTTAGCCAGCTGGGGCTGTCAAGGCAGTTTTATGAACGCTGCAAGAGACATTACAGCGATGTCTGCTCCTGTGTCAATCTTAAAGGCAACTTTGGCTCCCATTACAGTAAGGGTAACCCTCCAATCATCTTCTGAACCCGGCCATTCCACAACAGACCCCACAAAGGACACTTCTTGACCCTTCTGGTCGCTATCCACCTGCATCTCCTTAATAAATTCTGTCTTACACACCACTTCAAAATGGCCCATCCTGTTACATTTTCTGCATATTTTGTCTTTAGCAGGGTATATGACGCTCTGATCATTAGCACAGTTGCACCGTGTGCATCAGGCGTGCTGCGCCCATCCACTTCTGGGTCTATCTGTTGCCCTAGGTCTACCGCTCACACTGTGCCTTTCACTAGAAGCTCTCCTGAACTACTTAACTTCATCCACAATACTCTCAAACCTCAGATCAGCACTTTGCTTTTTCACCAGTTCACTCTGGCGGGCCATCCTCATAGTCCCATCTAATTTTAAATCAGACTCTAGCTGTAGGTTCAGTGAGACTTCAGCATCTGCAATTCCAATAACTATTCTGTCTCTGATTTGCTCTTCTTTAGCAACACCAAACTCACAGAATTCAGCTAGTTCATACAGGCTGCACACAAATGACTCCACAGATTCTCCCACACACTGAGCACATTTGTGAAAACAAGCTCTCTCATGAATCACATTTCTTTTGGGCACAAAGTGGGCACTGAGCTTATTCATAACTATTTCACTCGGACAATTTGGGTGTGGTGTGGGCCATTAACCGTCTCACGGCAAATTCGCCGGCGGTGATATGGCTGCTAAGGGCATTTGTGTTTGCGGTGCAATATTTCTTTTAGGGCAGTGCATGTCCCGGGCTGTTATAATGTGATTGCTGACTCTCTGTCCTGATTTCAGTGGGACAGGTTCCAAGAGGTGGCCCCGGAGGCGGACATGGAAGGAGTCGTTTGTCTGGGGGACCTGTGGCAGCTTGGTTGTCTGGAGCATTGAGTATGGTGAGGGGGCGCTAGCCTCTAGCACATGGAGGGCCTACACCCGAGTGTGGCAGAAGTGGTGGGTTTTAGCAGAGCAGGAGCATAGGCAAAGGGGAGGTGAAGGGGATGTCAGTGTGCTTTTGCAATGGATAAAGTGCTGGGAGAGGGAGAGGTTGTCGCCTTCTGAATGTCGCAAGAGAATGGCGGCTTTGGCATTTCTATTTTAGATGTTGGGATACAAGGATGTGACCAAAGTATTTGTGGTATGCATGGTGGTCAGAGGAATGTGTAGGGGTTGCACTAGGCCGGATGGCCGAAGGCCGGTGATGTTTGCTATTCTTAAGGGGCTGGTAGATAGATTAGGGGAGATTTGCGCCCTACGGCATGAGGAGTTATTGTTTACTACGGCATTTGTCTTGGCCTTCTTTGGGGCATTTAGGGTGTCCAAATTGATGGGGAGGAATCGGGGCAATCGGATGGGATAAGAAGGCAAGAGGTGGTTTTGAAAGACGGGGTGGTAGAGTTATGGGTGCGGAGGTCTAAGACAGATCAAAAAGGAAGAGGGGTTGTGGTAAGGCTGCATAGGGTTGGGGGACGTTGCTGCCCGGTGGGAGTAGTTCAGGAGTATCTGGGAGCGACATACAGCTCGGCGGGCCATTGCTGGTGCAGGCTGATGGCTCTTCTTTATCCAGATTTCAATTTACGGCGGTATTGCGGAAGGGGTTGGCTTTTCTGGGGCTGCGGGGAGCGGATTTTGGGTCAGCCTGGCGGTCAGCCTGGGATCTTAAAAAGCTGGAGGCATCTAGACGCAATGTAAACAGAATGGTTAGTGGTTTTGTGAGAAAGTTGGGGGGTATCGGACTCCGACATGTTGAGTTCGAGGGCAAGTCTGGTAGGTGTTTCTAACTGAAGGATGGTGTGCATTTGAACAAGGTGGGGTTGCAGCTCTTTAATTTTACGTTAAAGGAGGGGATTGAAAAGGGTGCTTGCTGTGGTCTGTTGAGGCTTACGCCTGACGGATAGTGGCTGGTACCTGGGTGGTTAACAGGAAAGAAAGTGATGGTGGACACCCTGCCCCAGAAAGGGTGGGGGCTGATAAAGAGGACAGTAAGCAAGCACTGGGGGTATTTAAAGAGAAACGTAAAGTTGTAAAGTGTTGATGAATAAAGTTTAATTGTTGAGTTTTTGTTAATAAATAAGCTGCGGCCTTTTCTTCCCCAAAACATGTGTCTGTTTTATTTAAGTGATGGAATGGATGAATTGGAAATGTGGGGTCAACAAAGGTCCACAAGCTCCATTTGGAGCTTGATAAATGGGCGCCGTAGAGTCATATTAAGATGCTGTCTAAATGTTTTACTAAAAATCTGATACAGTTTTATTTTATTCCCATGTTTTCTTCTTATCATTGTTTTATTTATATTAATGTTCCAGCATAAAAACCGGGGAAAAAAAGACCCTGACAGACTTTTTTTGTGTGTGTTCTGCATGGCTTATTATGGGCATGATCTTTATCAGTTTATTAATGCTCAGCATATTTACACAGTGCAGCATGCTGATATTAGTGTACAGATACTCCAAATTTTTATGAAGCACTATGTGCTCATTAGCAGTATATAAATATGCCTAATCCTTATGCAGCGTGGTCATTATTTGTGTATAGATTCTCAACATCATTATACTGTGCGGCATACTCATCAATTAATACTTTAGATACTCCCATCATTATAGAGTGCAGTGTGTTTACTATTAGTGTATAGATATTCCATCATTATACAGAACAGCATATTCATCAGAGTGTACAAACTCATCATATTTATATAGCACAGTGTACACATCAAGGTATAATGTAAGACAAAAAAAAATCATTAAACGGTGTTTTCATTGCCAATGTATAACTACAATAAAATCACAGTGTCATTATAAAGTACAGCACATTCATTATTAGTGTGTATGAATGTGTGTGTGTGTATGTGTATATATACATACACACACACACACACACACACATATATATATATATATATATATATATATATATATACTGTGTGTATATATATATATATATATATATATATATATATATATATACACACTCGAAATAAATATACAGAACAGTATGCTTTTTTATTACAATTGTTTACTACTGAGTTAACCCCCCAAAAATTGCATCAAGCCCCTCTGTTAAGTAGGTCTGCTACTGTTTTCAAGTTTGTGCCGTGATTTCAACATAATATGGTCAATTAGTATCCAGCTGACATGCCTTACATTGCTTGCTGCATCTACTGCTGCTGATGTTGGTTACTGAGGGCCTGATGATCACAAATTCTTCAGCTTTGAGATAAATTAGAGTGCAGACTTCATAGTGGATGAACTGGCTGAATTCTTTAAGAAAAAAAAGAGAAGCCAGGAAGTCCCAGAGCGATGAGAGCTGCCCCAGTATAAAGTAAAAAAGCTCTTTGGGATATACAGTCTCAGATATAATGTCTAAAGATATAGGGCAAGATTACATATGCGGTGGCACCGACTTTTGCAGGCGACACCGGTTTTTACGCGGTTTTGGTATCACACATACGGCTCCGCATATAAATGTGATGCATATATTTCACCCGTCGCCCGCAATTTTTACTCCCATAAGCTAACATAGAACTGCGTTTCAAATTGGTATCATATATTCAGCGCAAGAAATGTTACTCCATTTTCACCTCGCCACACATAGGCTGGCGCAGCAAGCCTTACACTGAAATTTGGGAGCACCGTAACTCCCGTAACTGCCTGAAAATATTAACAAACACCTAAAGCATACGCAATATCTATCTACCTGACAACTGACAACTCCCACCGCAATAACTAATAAAACTATTATCCCCTAATCCGCCATTAACCCACATCGCAATAAACATAATAAATTCATTAACCCCTAATCCTAATTAAACTATTGATTTAAACAGCCAATAGGATTTCAGCAGCTCTGATCCTATTGGCTGATTTGAATTTGAATTTGCCCTGCTGTATTGTTCTGACTTCCAGCTTCAACCTTTCCCCCCTCCCAGCTCTATATACTTGCATTCTCTGCTGTTCTGCTCAGTCCCTTCTGGGACTCCCTGCCTGCCCTGCTGTATTGTTCTGACTTCCTGCTCCAATCCTTCCCCCCTCCCAGCTCTATATACTTGCATTCTCTGCTGTTCTGCTCAGTTCCTTTTGGGACTTCCTGCCCTGCTGTATTGTTCTGACTTCCTGCTCCAACCCTTCCCCCCTCCCAGCTCTATATACTTGCATTCTCTGCTGTTCTGCTCAGTCCCTTCTTGGACTCCCTGTCCTGCTGTATTGTTCTGACTTCCTGCTCCAACCCTTCCCCCCTCCCAGCACTATATACTTGCATTCTCTGCTGTTCTGCTCAGTCCCTTCTGGGACTCCCTGCCCTGCTGTATTGTTCTGACTTCCTGCTCCAACCCTTCCCCCCTCCCAGCTCTATATACTTGCATTCTCTGCTGTTCTGCTCAGTCCCTTCTGGGACTCCCTGCCCTGTTGTATTGTTCTGACTTTCTGCTCCAACACTTCCCCCCTCCCAGCTCTATATACCTGCATTCTCTGCTGTTCTGCTCAGTCCCTTCTGGGACTCCCTGCCCTGCTGTATTGTTCTGACTTCCTGCTCCAACCCTTCCCCCCTCCCAGCACTATATACTTGCATTCTCTGCTTTTCTGCTCAGTCCCTTCTGGGACTCCCTGCCCTGCTGTATTGTTCTGACTTCCTGCTCCAACCCTTCCCCCCTCCCAGCTATATATACTTGCATTCTCTGCTGTTCTGCTCAGTCCCTTTTGGGACTCCCTGCCCTGCTGTATTGTTCTGACTTTCTGCTCCAACCCTTCCCCTCTCCCAGCTCTTTATAATTGCATTCTCTGCTGTTCTGCTCAGTCCCTTCTGGGACTCCCTGCCTTGCTGTATTGTTCTGACTTCCTGCTCCAACTCTTCCCCCTCCCAGCACTATATACTTGCATTCTCTGCTGTTCTGCACAGTCCCTTCTGGGACTCCCTGCCCTGCTGTATTGTTCTGACTTCCTGCTCCAACCCTTCCCCCCTCCCAGCTCTATATACTTGCAGTTGCTGTGTGACTGCGCAGCAGACATGCGCAGTGGGCGCCCTGATGGCGCGCCAAAGGAATGCCCGTCAGCGTCCGTCTGTGCCTGGACCGCACCCAGTGCCATGAACCATGACCTCCGCACCCCCCCACCGCTATAACACCAGCACCCTTCACTCTCTCAACATCGGTAAATCATCAGCATGGCACCTCACATCCACAACGAACACCAGAGGACCATACACCTGCTGCAACTGCTCTTTCACCACCCTCCCAACCACAAACCTACCAAACATCCCTCACTCAAACAGCCACGAGAACCTCAACTGCATCCTCTTCAACACCCGCTACATCCACAAGCACACCATCGAAATCTGGAACCTGCTCGACTCCACCTCCCCGCCTTCCTCACCGAAACCTGGCTCAACCCCATATCAGCACCGAACATCACCATCGCCATCCCCGATGGCTATAAAATCTCCCACAAAGTTTGCAGCAACCAACCTGGAGGAGGCATTGCCATCATCCACAAACACTCCATCCAAGTCACAACCACCTCTGATGATCACTCACCAGACTGGGAACATCTACACTTCAAAATCAAGGTTAACCACAACACCACCCTCAGCGGCACCCTCATCTACAGACCTCCAGGACCGCGTCCCGCCTTCTGTGACTCCATCACTGACCACCTTGCACCCCACGCCCTTGCCTCAAAGGACTACATCCTACTTGGCGACCTCAACTTCCATCTAGACAACCCCAATGACCACAACACCACCAACCTCCTGGAAAACCTTGGAACCATTAGACTGAAGCAACTTGTAAATGCCCCTACCCACATAGCTGGACACACCCTTGACCCTATCTTCTCCACAGGCAACCACATCTCAGTCAACCACATAACCGAACTCCACTGGACTGACCATCACTGTATACACTTCTCCTTCAACAAACCCACCTTCGGCATCACCACCCACCTGGAGCAACATCACCCAAGAACAACTGCACTCCACCCTGATCAAGTCCCCCACAGTGACCTCCACTGACGCCACCTCCTCCACCCGCCACCTACATCGCTGGATCAGAGACTGTGCAAATACCCTCGCCCCCCTAAAGAAACTGTCCAGCTGCCAGCCCACCAACAAGGCCAGCTGGTTCACCCCCACCCTCCAGGACTCCAAACGCCACTGCAGACAATTAGAGAGAACATGGAGATCCAGCAAGTCCCCCTCGGACAAATCCGCCTACAAAGAAGCTGTCACCACCCACCACCTCATCAAAACCACAAAGAAAACTGCTATCCTAGACAGAATCCATGCCAAAACCCACAACAGCAAGGAGCTGTTCACAGTCATCAAGGAATTCTCCAAACCCAACAGTGATACTAACGACATCCCACCCTCCCAGGACCTCTGCGACAACATCCCTACTTACTTCCACCGCAAGATCATCAACATCTACGACAGTCTTGAGCTCCAGAACTCACCACTCACCGCCGACCCACCCACCACCATCTCAACCAAACCCACCACCCGCCACCGTCTACGGACTACCTGGAGCCCCCTCATCATGGAGGACACACTCAGAATCATGACATCTATTCACTCTGGAGCACCCCCAGACCCATGCCCGCACCACATATTCAACAAAGTGGGTTTTACCCTCGCCCACAAACTCTGCCTCACCATAAACTGCTCCATCAAAACTGGCACCTTCCCAGAAGACTGGAAGCATGCAGAGCTGAAACCCCTGCTGAAGAAACCCACAGCTGACCCCATAGATCCTAAAAACTACCGCCCCATCTCTCTACTCTCTACTCCCCTTTCCAGCCAAAGTAATTGAGAAGGCCATCAACGCACAGCTTGTTCATCACATTGAGACCAACCACATCTTGGACCCCTCCCAATCCGGTTTCAGGAGCAATCACAGCACCAAGACCGCCCTCCTTGCCACCACAGACGACTTCTGCGCCCAGCTTGACCAAGGAGAGACTGCTGCCCTCATCCTTCTAGACCTCTCAGCCGCATTCGACACTGTAGCCCACAGCAGCCTCCTCACGCGCCTACACGATGCTGGCATCTGGAATAAGGCCCTGGAATGAATCACCTCCTTCCTCAGTGGCAGAACCCAGAAAGTCAGACTCCCACCCTTCTCCTCCAATCCCACAGCAATCAGCTGCAGCATACCCCAAGGCTCTTCTCTTAGCCCCACCCTCTTCAACATCTACATTGCCCCCTCGCCGCCATCGTCCGACAACACAATCTCAACATCATCTTCTATGCCGACGACACCCAGTTAATCATCTCACTCACCCGAGACCCCGCCACCGCCAAGAAAAACGTCCATGAAGCAATCGCCACCTGGATGAACAACAACCGTCTCAAACTCAACACTGACAAGACCGAAATCCTCCTCCTCGGACCCACCAAATCTGCATGACTTGTTTTCACATACTCCACCTACTGCGAAAATTTTTCAAGTGGATCCCCGCCGAAACTAGAAAATCTGTCACCCACGCCCTCATCAGTAGTCGACTGGACTACAGCAATGCATGCCGGGTCCACCATCAAGCTCCAGAAACGACTCCAACGCATCCAGTACACCTCGGCCAGACTCATCCTCGACATCCCTTGCCAAAACCACATCACCGAACACCTAAGGAACCTACACTGGCTCCCCGTCAACAAGAGAATCACCTTCAAGCTCCTAACCCATGCATTCAAGGCCCTCCACAACATCGGTCCTGAATACATCAGACTTTCTGCCAGTACTTAAGATGGTGGGGACAATTGTGGGGTGGGGGAGGGAAGATAGGTGTTTGGGAGGGATCAGGGGGTGGGATGTGTCAGGTGGGAGGCTGATCTCTACACTAAAGCTAAAATTAACCCTACAAGCTCCTTACAAGGTACCTAATTAACCCTGTCACTGCTGGGCATAATACAAGTATGGTGCACAGCTGCATTTAGCAGCCTTCTACTTACCAAAAAGCAATGCCAAAGCCATATATGTCTGCTATTTCTAAACAAAGGGGATCCAAGAGAAGCATTTACAACCATTTGTGCCACAATTGCACAAGCTATTTGTAAATAATTTCGGTGAGAAACCCAAAGTTAGTGTAAAAGTGAACTTTTTTTTTATTTGATCGAATTTGGCAGTAAAATGGTGGCATGAAATATATCAAAATCGGCCTAGATCAATACTACACTACACTAAAGCTAAAATGAACCCTACAAGTTCCCTACAAGCTACATAATTAACCCCTTTTTTATATATATACATGTCAAGGGATATTCAGGGATTCCTGACAGATAACTATTCCTAATTTTGAAAAAAAAAAATGGTTTGGAAATAGCAAAGTGCTACTTCTATTTATTGCCCTATAACTCGCAAAAAAAGAAAAGCACATGTAAACATTGGGTATTTCTAAACTTAGGACAAAATTTAGAAACTATTTAGCATGAGTGTTTTTTTGTGGTTGTAGATGTGTAACAGATTTTGGGGGTCAAAGTTAGAAAAAGTGTGTTTTTTTCAGTTTTTCCATCATATTTTATATTTATTTTAAAGTAAATTAAAAGATATGATGAAAATAATGGTATCTTTAGAAAGTCCATTTAATTACGAGAAAAATTGTATATAATATGTGTGGGTACAGTAAATGAGTAAGAGGAAAATTACAGCTTAACACAAAACACCACAATGTTTTGTAAAAATAGCCCTGGTCCTTAAGGGCAAGAAATTTAAAAATGGCCTTGTCCTTAAGGGATTAATTGTAATTTAGTATTTTATTATTTTATGTAATTTGGGGTTAATTTAGGGGGTGTTAGGTTAGGGGGCTTAGTAATTTAAATAGGTTAATTGTGTTGTGGGGGTTTGGCGGTTTAGGGGTTAATAAATTTATTAGGTTAATTGTGATGTGAGTTAATGGCGGTTTAGTGGTTAATAGATGTTTTAGGTTAATTGTGATGTGGGTTAATGGTGGTTTAGGGGTTAATCGATTTATTAGGTTATTTGCGATGTGGGTTAATGGTGGATTAGGGGTTAATAGCTAAATTAGGTTAATTATGAGGTAGGTGAATGGTGGATTGGGGTTAATAGTTTAATTAGGTTAATTGCAATGTAGGTGAATGGCGAATTAATGGTTAATACTTTTATTAGATAGATTGTGTTGTGGGGGAATTGCGAATTAGGGGTTAATAGTTTAATTAGACATATTGCATGTGGGGGGTTGTCTGTTTAGGGCGGGGTTAATATTTTTATTATTAGTTGCGATGTGGGGGGATTGTGGATATAGGGGTTTTTACGTGTCAGGTTTATTTTTGGGAGGCTGGTTAAAATTTTAAATGTTAGAGTTAACATTTTTTTATTTTCTTAGGTTTCTGGTCATCGCTAGTTTATCTGACTCATGGCACTTTATGAACTGCCGGCGCTGTATATGTGATTCCCCAATGTGCGAAAGGAAATTACGGGTGACGCAAGTTTCTGCAGTTACGCTGAAGCCTGCGCCGTATATGTAATCTCGCCGATAAAGTCTCAGGGCGATGATCTAAAACTCGGGCTTGTGTGAAATCTCTCCAGTATTATGAAGCTCCTGATCTAATTCTAAAGGCATTTTTTACTTTGTGAACAGTGTTTCTCGCAAAGGAGTGTGCCCCCTCATTTTAAAGGACCATTAAATGCAGTGGAATTGCATAATCAACAAGTGCATACTAAAAAGTGCATACTAAAAAGATAACGCAATAACACATACATGAATTTCAAATAAGCAGTAGATGTTTTTTTCTGACAAATTAATTTTTTCACCTTTTGCTGGCCCCCTGTATCATGTGACAGACTTCAGCCAATCGCAGACGTGCACACATTATTATACTAGTATAATGGTGCTTCAGAAAGTGTGCATGTAAAAAGCCTGTGCAAAATTTGATAATGAAAGTAAATTAGAGAGTCTCATAAAACTTCACGCTCTTTCTGTATCATGAATGTTTAATTTAATGTCACTTTAAGTAGGTTAAGACGAAGCATACATTACAATAAGACTCACAAAAAAATCATAATTAAAAAATTGTATAAAACGAATAGATAAGTATTGAAATGAAAATATGCAGTAACAATTGTTTTAATTGCATTCAAAATTGTAATAAAATTGTTCTGCAAAAATCGTATTTCATAATTTTTTGAATTTTTTTTTTATTTTAAGGGAGGCAGTTCAAATCATAGTTAAACTACAGCGCATGCAGAAAATGCGGTGAAATTAATTATAATATGCAATTTAACCCTTTGGCTGCTGTCATTTCCAACTAAGCTGGTTTTTAGCTTTTTGTTCATGTTTAACCCCTTAATGACCAACAACATATGGGAAACATCCTGCAAAAAAATGCAGTTAACGGCTGAGGATGTACCCCGTACGTCATTGGTCTTTGAAAGCGGTGATCACTTCCAGCCGCTTTCATGTTATTGCACTGATGCCTCAATATTGAGGCATACTGCAATAACACTTTCTAGCAGTCTGTGGCCCTCTCTACATCGGCCATTAATGGCCGTGATCATTGGTGGGTGGGAGCTGATGCAGGGAGGCGGGTGGGCAGCCATCAGTGAAGGAGGGAGGCGGGATCGCATGTGGTTGCACGCGCGCACGGGGGTGCGTGTGGGAACCCTACACTATGGGACAATATGGCACAAGTAAGGTGGGAAAGAGGACTGGGGAGGGTGGGAATTTCAATTAAGGGATCTGGGAGAGGGTGGGGGGTTGGATGTTAAGGCGGGGCAGCTACACTACAGAAAACATTCAATATTTTATTAATAAAACATAAAAAATAAAAATAAAACATATTTTATTTCAAACTGGGTACTGTGCAGCTGAGGGGGGGGAATTGTTAGATAGGGATCTGGGAGGGGGGTAGGGTATTAAGGGGTGAGGCTACAGTACAGAAAATTAGGGTTTTGTATTTTTTTTTTTTTTTTTAAATGAATTAAATGGACAACTGGGTACTGTAAGACAGCTGCCAGTACCCAAGATGGCGGACAATAAGGCAGAGGTGGAGGGTTAGAGAGCGGTTTGGTGGGGGGTCAGGGAGGTTGGGGGCTAAGGGGGATCCTACACAGCAGAATTTAAAAAAAAACAAAAAACAAAAAAAAACCTTTTATAAAATGGCGGGGACAATTGTGGGGTGGGGGAGGGAACACAGCTGTTTGGGAGGGATCAGGGGGTGTGATATGTCAGGTGGGAGGCTGATTTCTACACTAAAGCTAAAATTAACCCTGCAAGCCCCCTACAAGCTGATTAACCCCTTCACTGCTAGACACAATATACGTGTGATGCGCATTTGCATTTAACGTCCTTCTAATTACCAAAAAGCAACGCCAAAGCCATATATGTCTGCTATTTCTGAACAAAGGGGATCCCAGAGAAGCATTTACAACCATTTGTGCAATAATTGCACAAGATGTTTGTAATTAATTTCAGTGAGAAACCTAAATTTTGTGAAAAAGTTTGTGAAAAAGTTTTTTTATTTGATTGCATTTGGCGGTGAAATGGTGGCATGAAACATACCAAAATGGGCCTAGATCAATACTTTGGGTTGTTTACTACATTACACTAAAGCTAAAATTAATCCTACAAGCTCCCTAATTAACCCCTTCACTGCTGGGTAAAATACATGTGTGGTGCGCAGTGGCATTTAGCGGCCTTCTAATTACCAAAAAGCAACTCCAAAGCCATATATGTCTGCTATTTCTTAACAAAGGGATCCCAGAGAAGCTTTTACAACTAGTTGTGCCATAATTGCATAAGCTGTTTGTAAATAATTTAAGTGAGAAACCTAAAATTGTGAAAAATTTTATGTTTTTTTTATTTGATCACATTTGTCGGTGAAATGGCATCATGAAATATACCAAAATGGGCCTAGATCAATACTTTGGGTTGTCTACTACACTACACTAAAGCTAAAATTAACCCTGCAAGCTCCCTACATGCTCCCTAATTAACCCCTTCACTGCTGGGCATAATACACGTGTGGTGTTCATGGCATTTATCGGCCTTCTAATTGCCAAAAAGCAATTCCAAAGCCATATAAGTCTGCTATTTCTGAACAAAGGGGATCCCAGAGAAGCATTTACAACCATTTGTGCTATAATTGCACAATCTGTTTGTAAATAATTTCAGTGAGAAACCTAAAGTTTGTGAAAAAGTAAACAATTTTTTTATACAATCACATTTGGCGGTGAAATGGTGGCATGAAATATACCAAAATGGGCCTAGATCAATACTTTGGGTTGTCTTCTAAAAAACATATACATGTCAAGGGATATTCAGGGATTCCTGATAGATATCAGTGTTCCAATGTAACTATTGCTAATTTTGAAAAAATGGTTTGGAAATAACAAGGTGCTACTTGTACTTATGGCCCTATAACTTGCAAAAAAAAGCAAAGCACATGTACATATTGGGTATTTCTAAACTCAGGACAAAATTTAGAAACTATTTAGCATGGGTGTTTTTTGGTGGTGTAGATGTGTAACAGATTTTGGGGGTCAAAAATAAAAAAGTGTGTTTTTTTCCATTCTTTTCCTCATATTTATATTTTTTTTATAGTAAATTATAAGATATGAAGAAAATAATGGTATTTTTAGAAAGTCCATTTAATGGCGAGAAATTTTTTTTATATAATATGTGTGGGTAAAGTAAATGAGTAAGAGGAAAATTACAGCTAAACACAAACACCGCAAAAATGTAAAAATAGCCTTGGTCCCAAATGGTCAAAAAATGGAAAAGTGCTGTGGTCCTTAAGAGGTTAAACACTTTTAGAAGTAAAGTTTGTGTGAATAAACTATACAAACTATTTATTGTTTTTTTCAGCAGACCTAGCAGTTTCCAAATATACCATTATTTTATGTTAATGTCTCAACAGGTTTTAAAAATAAAGCATAAAATATGATTTGTTTTATTTGTTTACACCACACTCAATAAAAAAAAATAGTTCGTAATTTTATTTTTCTAAACTCTATCATATAAACCTGTGTTGCTAAATATTTGCAGTAGATAACTTGTCTAAAATAAGAAGAAATTGAGAACATTTCACTGTTTTATTGCCGACGTGTCAATTTGATAGACTATCACAAAAAGCATCTTTAAATGTAATGTATTGTTGTTAGCAATTAAACAGCTTTAGCTGCCTGGAAAGTTAAGATATGACAACAAAACTATATATATATTTTTAGAAACTACACCCTCAGCTGCATCAAATGAGGTATTATTTGTATTTGTGTAACAAATCTGAAGTGTGCAACAAATAAGTGAATATCACACGTGAAAAAAATAAAACAAAATTAAACAAAGTGACGTGTTCATTTATATCTTACACACTCCAAATGTGTGCTAGCAACTTTCCAAAACTGTGCACCTTTTTATGCTGTATCTTAAATTCCCAGGTGGCTACAGCTGTCTAATTGTAGACATCACCCCTAAATGTTTAAAAACAATTTTTAAATAAGATTTTCAAGGTTGCCATATCTGCAGTTAAACAGCTTAAGCCAACTCTGAAGTTAAATTACGTGACCCCATACTAGGCACTTACGTTCCGCTTAAATAAATTCATGACACAATAGGGTGGGGTTATAAAGGCCGCAGCTTGCTTTATTGAACACCATAAATAATATATCAATAATATTACCAAATAGTCAATTAATCATATCCATAAAACCCTGGGAGGCTTGCCCATCCATAACACGTGCCGTTCCTACCACTAAGAAGGGCACGCCCCATTTTATCAAATTCTCCCCTGCCAATCAAACAGGAGGTACCAACAATCCACTCTGATCAAAACCACCACAAAATAGGCAAACACCCCCTGCCACCCCCAAGCTGCGACATGCCGCTAAAAACACATAGAAAAAAGGGGAGGGAGGGAGCTTCTCCTCACCCGTTCTGGTCCTCATATGATGCTCCCGGTCATCCTCCCTGGCCGCTCTGACCATCCCCGAAACAGTTCCTGGAAAGCAGCCACCATAAGTCAGGTAAAACACCGGCTGTACACCGGGTCCCGCCATTCCATTGTGCGCAGGAAAGCATCAGCTTCTCCTCGCGCGTTATGCTCCTGAACTGCCTCACTTCCTCTACATCACACCACCTACTTTCAAGAGGCCCAGCCTACTGGCCCCTGTACGACTCCTCCACTTGGCCTCCATGGGGGTCACAGAACCCTTCCTCAATTTTTTCTTCCGGATTCTTCTTGACCCCATACTAGGCACTTACGTTCCGCTTAAATAAATTCATGACACAATAGGGTGGGGTTATAAAGGCCGCAGCTTGTTTTATTGAACACCATAAATAATATATCAATAACATTACCAAATAGTCAATTAATCATATCCATAAAACCCTGGGGGGGGTTGCCCATTCACAACACGTGCCGTTCCTATCACTAAGAAGGGCACGCCCCATTTTATCAAATTCTCCCCTGCCAATCAAACAGGAGGTACCAACAATCCACTCTGATCAAAACCACCACAAAATAGGCAAACACCCCCTGCCACCCCCAAGCTGTGACATGCCACTAAAAACACATAGAAAAAAGGGGAGGGAGGGAGCTTCTCCTCACCCGTTCTGGTCCTCATATGATGCTCCCGGTCATCCTCCCTGGCCGCTCTGATCGTCCCCCAAACAGTTCCTGGAAAGCAGCCACCATAAGTCAGGTAAAACACCGGCTGTACACCGGGTCCCGCCATTCCGTTGTGCGCAGGAAAGCATCAGCTTCTCCTCGCGCGTTATGCTCCTGAACTGCCTCACTTCCTCTACGTTACACCACCTACTTTCAAGAGGCCCAGCCTACTGGCCCCTGTACGACTCCTCCACTTGGCCTCCATGGGGGTCACAGAACCCTTCCTCAATTTTTCCTTCCGGGTTCTTCTTGACCCCATACTAGGCACTTACGTTCCGCTTAAATAAATTCATGACACAATAGGGTGGGGTTATAAAGGCTGCAGCTTGTTTTATTGAACACCATAAATAATATGTCAATAACATTACCAAATAGTCAATTAATCATATCCATAAAACCCTGGGGGGCTGGCCCATCCACAACACGTGCCATTCCTACCACTAAGAAGGGCACGCCCCATTTTATCAAATTCTCCCCTGCCAATCAAACAGGAGGTACCAACAATCCACTCTGATCAAAACCACCACAAAATAGGCAAACACCCCCCGCCACAGCTCAACACCACGTCGAGCCCCGCCACCACCAACGGCCTTTATAACCCCGCTATGGTACGAAAACTTACTATCAACAACCACCAGAGTAACTTCCCCGGAACCCCAACACCAATACCCAATTGGAACTTAATCAATATAACGGGCCATGAGACCACTATTCAAACAAACATCTACCGCTGGTTTCGAACCCTCACACTTCGGCTCAAGTGGCAGGAGCGCTAACCACTATACCACAGATCTCTCTACCATAAACCAATAATCACAAGACCTAACAATCTGTCTCATATAAAACAGACACCCAGGCCCAACCCAATTGAAAGAGGGGCAAGGGGAATGCATTACCGGAAAATGGAAACCCGACCTGAGGTGTCCAAGACTTAAGCTGATGCTCCAACCATAACCAATTCAGAGCACCACTATACAACAAAATTACCACAAAACCAAACACGGCCCCGAACGCCACTCAATTATAGCTGGTTTTCTATTGGGGTTTATGACCCTTTTTTTTTTTAATAAATATTAGACTGAAAATTCTGAGCCCATGGGTAGATTCAAACTTCAACCATCTACCTGCCAGCCAGGAATGCTAACCACTAAGCCAAGACTGAACATCCATCACCCAAAAAGAACCGCATAAGAACCTCAAACCTGACTAGGAAACCCGTCCGACTTATCGAACCATTACAACAAATCAAGTAACCACATGCCACCAGATGCAAAACTGCCACTGCTTTGCGAATGCCAAAGAGGCCGCCCACTCAAACATTCTCCTTCCTCATTACCACTCCCCCAATTCACCTAACCCACTGAAGAATATTAAATTGTCCACATGTATTGAAATTAAAAGCCAGACCCATATGCAAATCAAACATAGAAACATAGAAACATAGATATTGACGGCAGATAAGAGCCATAGGCCCAGCAAGTCTGCCCAACCTTACCTAACAGTATAAACTTATCTAGTTCGTAGGATAGCCCTATGCTTGTCCCATGCATTTTTAAAGTCCCCCACAGTGTTTGTTGCTACTACCTCTTGAGGAAGTTTATTCCATAAATCAATCACTCTTTCTATAAAGAAGTGCTTCCTCAAATTACTCCTGAATCTACTACCCTTTAGCTTGAGCTCATGACCCCTTGATAACATGACAAGTTAGTTCGAACTCACAACCTTCCAATCCACCAACATCCGAGTTAATCACTAGGCCATGCTAGCGTGCCCAATAACCCTATATTAGCATTCGGTTTATCAGCCTGATCTCCTGTCCCACACTAGAAGTTCCCAGCCCTGAGGCCAAAACGGCATTAACACCGCCAACAGAAGAAATACACACCCATTGGGTCAAAGCAGAGATCAGGAATAAAATGCTAATATCCCACTGATCGCCCAAGGAATGGGCGTGCTTTTTTTGGCCGATATAATATAACGGAGCATGCCAGTCCACACTATGTGATAAAGTTATGGGGTTCGCTATGCTTACAAGCTCAACCCCATTTATTAGGATGTACACTCAGAATCCTCCCCTACCATAAAGTACCTGGCAATATGGCCTATTAAAGCAAAGAAAAACTTCCTTTGCAACCTCGTGCATTATAATCCAATAATTGCAAAAATTGAGACACCTACAAATAGAAACAACCCACCCTCCATATTAACAGAGCTGTCAAAACGGGGTGGGAAACAAAACACCAGTTTCCCCACCAACACCCCTGTCAGAGTATACGCCATGCCTCACAAAACCCCCGCGTGAAGCGAAAGCTTCCCACAGCCGAATTAACTAACCCACTGGAGGTCCCTATGGCCCCCCAAACCAAGACTCCCCTGGAGGATCACAACAGACTCCCTTAATCCACAGAGTATAACACTGAAAAATTCAGCAATCCCACACAAACAGCCAAAAATCCCATGTAATGAACAAATCGCTATCAACAGGACCACCCAATTAATTACTCATGAATGCTGCCTCCTGAATAGTGTTGCATACTCACACTGCAGATAAAGATTCCAGAAGCCTTAACATGACCAAACACCCCCTATGCAACCTCTCCTGCTCCTCCGCTCACCAATGAAAGCCTAGGAAAAAGAAAAAATACTGCAATGACCCGCTACTATTGACAACACTCAAATCATAACCACAAAATCATTATGGAAGGAGGAGAGCTGAACGTATACAAAATTCAGTAATAAAACCTATACAATGAGAGGAGAGACAGGATACGCAGATCGGCAACCACCTTCAACAAACATGACTGAAAATAGATTCCACATCACTGAGAAATGCCAAAAGGACAACAGGGACCTGACCCTAGTTGAGTAAAGCCAGGATAATCTAATATGGACCTTAAAACGAACTACCCCCCTGACCATTGGAGTACTCAACACCAACTGGAGAACCACAGGATGTCAAAGAACTCTCAGACTCTCCATTTCCTACTTACCAGTACGTAAGAACACCCATGAGACCACAGAGGAAAACCGAATCATCAGCACCCGGGGTAGAATCAACTCCTGGCCATCTATTTACGATCCAGGCATGCTAGCCACCAAGGTATATCTGGACAAAGCTGACAAACCAAACAAAAGCTAATCAAAAGACTAGCCCCCTATGTACACAAACCATAACAATCTGGACCTTGCCCCAGCGGAGAGAAAGACCAGAAAGGCGCCTTGGACATCACAATACCCTGACAACGCCAGATTCCACCAAAGAACCCTAGCTAAATCTGAAAGGTGAACCTCCTTCTTCAATGGAAGCAGTAGCCCACTAAGCCACAACATCTGAACTACCAACACATAAGGACATATATAACCTGGTGCCTGCCCCAAAACCCATGAACCTATATATAAATCCACATATAACAAACCTATACCCACATATAAACACCAAATACGAATAAAAACACCGGACCACATGCAACTGGCATCGGCAAGCCCAAGCACTCGCCAGGAGAATCTGGAAGGAATCAATAAGAAACCATGGAATGAGGGGGGGAGGCTCCACAATTAACCTAACCCACCCACACAATTGATACTCCAACTCTCAACTGAAGGGATCGGATAATCATGAACACCAAATTCCATTAAATAAAGCTACAAGCCCAGGCCCACTTAGATAACTGAGGAAATCAAGAAACAAATGTGCTTACCCCTAGAGAATCCACAAATGTATTTATGTATTGGGTACTTGGAAAGCGTGGCTGATCACCCATAAGGGTCTCAAGGTGCTTCTCATTTTATCAACGTCGGAAGGATGAAAGGCTGAGAGGACCTCACCAGGGATCAAACCTGCAACCCTTGGGTTGCTAGAGAGTACAGCCACAGTGCCTTAGCATGCTGAGCTATCTGTCCGACTGATTACTATATGATTACTATATATATATATTTTTTTTTTATTTTTTTTTAACTAGTTGAATTACCATGGTACAGTGACCTCATGAGGAGCTCTACCATAAAGGCCCTGTATGAGACGTAAAGACTGGACGGCTATACCTGCAGACCGCACCATCTGAACCCAATCATAAACGCAAAGCCCACCTACACCCACTAAGGGCCATATATACACAGCAGCTATCACGCTACCTCAGCAAAACCACTCCTCGATATAACAAATTTAGAGTGCCCCATTCCAGGAGCAAGTAGCAGTAGCTGGGATCAAATCCCACCTTCTGCTTGAATGATAGTTAAGCTAACCATTATGCTACAACACTGCAAAGGTACCCACGACGCAACAACCAAACACCTATTAACCCGAGCCACTAGAGTTTAAAAGTGGGGGCTTAAAGGGACCCAGCGGCACCGCTGGATTCGAACTACAAACCTCTTGCATACAAGGCAACAACCAGGATAGAAGCACTACGCCCCAGGAAACTTTTTTTTTTGTAAGGCAACTAACGAACCGGACCAAACAGGATGCTCCCAACAAAACCCCAAAACCCTAAATCAATCTCCCTTGATCCTTCTAACCACCATCCACTGCAAACCCAGCTCTTCCAAATAGCCCGCAACAAGGGCCCCCTGAAAATACCCCAATCTCCCACCATCCGCAACGTGCTGCTCCAGTTGACCTTTTACCTCTTCAACCCTCCTGCACTTGTCCAAAGCCATCTGTGAAATACTGCCTGATGCTTATTAACCTCCTTTGCGATAGCTGGGACTTCTTACATGCCCACCAGCCGTATAGCTCCAGGACAGCTGCCCATGGTTCCCCCCCATTTGCCAGTACACCCTCCTGCACTTTCCCATGAAGTAATAACACCCCTTGCCCCTACCCTGACCCCCTTAACCTCCCTTTACCAACTCCTCCCCGTTCAACCCTACCAGTACCCCCACCTGATAGATCTGATCTAGCCCCACAACCTCAGCTCAGCCCTCCAAATGCTCCTGAACCCCGGGAAATTCCCAGCCCCCCATCTGGAAATCTGGACAGGTATCCAAGTGGAGCCTCCCCAATCAAAGCCCCCCAGCCTCCCCAATCAAAGCCCCCCGGGGGACAAACCCCTCCCACAAGAACAGCTTGTGCCTTTAAGCGACCAGCTCATCTGACCCTTCACAAGGGCTCCCAACTGCCACTCCCATTCCCCTCTACGGCACCCCTGCCTCAGATCGCCTCCCACCCCTAACCTGACCCATACTTTCTACCAGCCAACTCCCTTGTACCCACCCCCAGAAACCCCACTAACTAGCCCATTACTGGGCTCCAGGAGAGGTAAACACTGTGGCTCCCCACCCTGAACCCCCCCTCCCGCTAAAATACATATTCCCGCCACTGCCCGCTAACAGCCATCTAGCCCTCTAACCCTGTGGCCCTTCCTTTATTCCACTCGGCCCCACACTGTGAAGCCTGCAAAGCCCTCACCCATGCCACCTTTTACATCCCACTCCTCCCAGTCAGGCATACAGGGCCCATGCTCCCTTACTGCCACCATTGCTGATATCCGGCTCTTCCGATAGGACACCGCTCTATTCTCCCCTGGGCTGGCTAATACCCCCCAAAAAATAGCTGACAGGCCAAACCTGTCCGTCACTGCTCCTGAAAACTGCAGGGGGAGGCCGTATTCAGCCAATGATACTCCCCGTCCGCTAAACCTCTTGCCTACCCCAGCTCCCAGAGCCGTGCCGATCAGCTCCCCACATGAGGTAATCCACTTAGCCAACCACTCAGGGCCAATATACCCCTGCCGTGTACCCCTGTCCCAGCTCCCCAATGCCGCACCCATCTGCTAGCCAGGCCTGCCCGATTCTGCTCCGGACAATGGGACCAACCACCTACCCGCCACCATACCTTTACAGGCCCTTGCTGCCCTACTACTGCAGCGTCTACACCGTCACACCCCAGCCAGCAAAATGCCTGCCGTAAGCTCCGGAACTTCTCCATATCGTCCCTTTTGCATCCACACCTTCCACTACTTACTTGCATCTGCTGTAAGCTCGTCTCATCCAGATCACCTCTGCTGCCGTAAACCCTCCTGATGCCTCCTGACAGACTCCACCAGCCCTCATCACCACTGTGTTACTGCTCCTGCAAAACGCTGCCAAAACAGGGAGAGGCCCCCCGCTGTACCCTGCTCCTGACATGTCTGCTGTGTGAAGAGAAACCACAGCTTCTCCTCACACGTTCTGGTCCTCATATGATGCTCCCGGTCATCCTCCCTGGCCGCTCTGACCGTCCCCGAAACAGTTCCTGGAAAGCAGCCACCATAAGTCAGGTAAAACACCTGCTGTACACCGGGTCCCGCTATTCCGTTGTGCGCAGGAAAGCATCAGCTTCTCCTCACGCGTTATGCTCCTGAACTGCCTCACTTCCTCTACGTCACACCACCTACTTTCAAGAGGCCCAGCCTACTGGCCCCTGTACGACTCCTCCACTTGGCCTCCATGGGGGTCACAGAACCCTTCCTCAATTTTTTCTTCCGGGTTCTTCTGTACATAAATTACCAAATTGTAGAAA